>NC_065451.1:96718363-96975863 GCF_917563875.1 Diabrotica virgifera virgifera | reverse complement strand
GAGGACATTCAAAATTAGCATAAGAAATTTATTAAAACCTTATGTAGGGACTTATATTTGTTTTTTTTTAATAATTGAGATAATGTAAATAGATAAATGGACATTTCAAACAATAATTATAGGTTAAAATAATAATATTTAACATTTAAGATGTTAGTTTTATACAGAAGTAATATTTCTGATCTGAAATGCCTTAAAATCAATTAAAATAAATAATAAAACAAAAAGAACTCTAAAGGATGGTGGATGACATACTAATTTGACATAGTATGTTAAAAAAAGAAGGAATTGAAGTTTTCTATTTGTCATAATGTTTTGTTTTTCGTTTGGAATGTTCTGGAATAAAAATTGGATAAAAAGAGGTGTCACAATGACAAAAGAAGGCAGTCAAGAAATTAAAAATGAAGCTATAAATTTGATAGAGAAAAAGAATTGAAAATTAACAGAAAATAAAATAATTTAGCATAAACATGATAAATCTGGTATAATCGAAAAGAAATTACATAAATATTTGAAAAAAAAGTTACTTATAATTTGGTAAAGTATCGTTTAATATATAAAAATACTATGTATCCTGAATTTGAACCAGCATAGTGTGGATAATTTATTAGAAATATAAAGAAGAATTTGTGAAGTATCCATAATTGTAAATATTAATAATTTTTGAAACAATATATTAATAATAGTATCCTGTTTCCCGATCCTGGAGTTGAAAGTTGAATTAAATTAAAATATTGAGAAGAAAAGAAATATTTTATTTGACAGTTTTGACACTGACAATTGACCTGGTCTTACATCCATTAATTTTTCAGCCATCCAACAATTCAAATTTTATAAAATATTAATAAGAAGGCATTCAGTGACAGAAATTATAAGGTACTGGAATTTGTTTTA
Source organism: Diabrotica virgifera virgifera (assembly GCF_917563875.1). Taxonomy (NCBI): domain Eukaryota; kingdom Metazoa; phylum Arthropoda; class Insecta; order Coleoptera; family Chrysomelidae; genus Diabrotica; species Diabrotica virgifera. Next base: position 96,974,969 of record NC_065451.1, on the reverse strand, counting down.
TTTAATTGTAGGAAGTTTTTCAAGTTAAAGTTATTGTTTTTCAAATTTAGATTTCTATTTTTTTTTTGTTATCACATTTAAACATTCAATTTTATGTTCAATTTAGATTATAATAAAAACATTTAAAAAACTATTTAACAAACTAATTCTTTCAGAATCGCGACAAAAACCCTATTTCACAATAATATCCATTATAAATATCAAAAATAATATATCATTACAAATTTGGCGTCACAACGTAGGACCTCCTAATTAAAAGAATTAGTTTGTTAAAATAAATGCTCTCATATAATTGAAATAATTTTGATTAGAATCAATTTTATATTTTATTTTAAATTGGATTTTAACAAGTAAGATCTCAAAAATGTCTCAAGGGAGGAAAGGTTTAAGAAACAAAAAGAACGAAGAAGATGTGGAAGTGGAAGAAAATGTGGAAGTGGACGGAGAAACTCAGCAGGAGGAACAAGAGCAGAGTGTAGCTCAAGTTCTACAAGAGACAACAGGAATAACACAAGAACGAGAGGAAAATGTCAATATGACAGCATTGATGTCTTTAATGATGCAGATCAACAAAAAACTGGAAGAAAATTCTAAAGAAATCAAAGAAGATATGAAAAAAATGGAACAAAAATTGGAAGAGAATTCCAGAAAAATGGAACAAAATAATGCTAAAATTGTGAAACGATTAGAAAAACAGATGGATGAAAAATTTGATGCTTTAGAGAAAAAATTAGCAAGTGAAATAAAAGATATACGTAATGACTACAAGAAAATAATAGAAAATGAAAGGAAAGAAATAAATATGATTATTAAAGATAATAATATAGATATGGAACGGAACATAGAAATCCAAAAATATAACTTAGAAGCAAAAATTTACGAAGAAAGGAGAAAAACTGAAGAAAAATTAGATGATATGCTACAAAATATCCAAACAAACAACCATCAAATAAGGAATGTAGAACAGAAAATAGAAGACATTTCACAAATAAGAGACATAGGGAGACCTTACTTGAATTTAACAAATGAGACAGGTATAAAATTCTCTGGTAACATAAAAAATTTACATCCTAGAGTATACATAAATAGTTTAAAACATAAATTAAGATCAGTGAATAATATTAATGATATAAAAGATTATATTAGAATGACATTAAGTGACAATGCAGCAACCTGGTTTGCCAGCATTGAAAACGATTTAGATAATCTGCAAACATTTGAAAATCAATTCTTAAATTATTATTGGGGTGAATTAGAACAAGCTAGATTTAGGGAAGTTTTATATTTTGGAAAGTATAATCGCAATTTAAGTTTAAATATGGTAGATTATGCTTTAAAATTAATAACTGTTGCAAAATATTTAGAACCACCACTTAGAGAAGACGAAACAGTTTTGAATGTTTCTAGACACTTCGATGCGGACGTTGTGCAAACAGTCACAGTACAAAACATTCAAACAGTAGACAGTTTTATTAACTTTATTCAAAGAGTACAAAGAGGTTATATTACAAGTAATAATAGTAAAAATAGACAATCATATAACAATAATAGGTATGGTAGTAATTCTCACAATTTTAATAACAACAATAATACTAGTTATGAGAGACAAGGTAATAGAGAGAATTTTAATAATAATACTAATGATAATAGACAAGAGAGACAAGGTAATAGAGAGAATTTTAATAATAATAATTATAATAGGCAAGATTTTAACACCAGGAGAAATGCACAAAGATATAATTACAACAGACAGGTAAATTATGTAAGGGGTCAGAGCTGCGAAGACAGTCAACGGAATAGTACATGGCAAGAAAATATGAATAGTAGAAGTGAAAGCAGTGAAAGACATCGAGAATTAGATCCAAATGATCAGACACAATCTGACAATCCTAATAATCCAAATTTTATGTAGAGGACTTTCTGAATTTCAAGTTGGGCCATTGTCATTATGAAAAACCTTCGGAATTTATTTCTTTAGATGAATATAAAAATTTTGAATCTATTAATTTAATTTATATAAATGCTATGGCCCAAAATAGCATGATTAAGGTTATGATTGATACTGGTTCAGAAAGTACTCTAGTCTCGGAAAATTTTATTTTTAATACATTAAAATTAACAGATATAATCAAGATTCCAAAAATTAAAATAATAGGTGCAAATAATAAGAAGCTGGGAGAAATTAATAGACTGGTTAATTTTAAAATTGATATTCTTAATAAACAAATTAGTATGCAAGGATTTATTGTCAAGGACTTATGTGTTGACATTTTAATGGGAAATGACGAACTGGAAAAAATAAAGTAAAGATAGATTTTGAAGAAAAAATGGTAACTTTGGAAGGGCAAAAAATAGGGTTTATGGAGAGAGAATAGGTGGAACAAAGAATAAGAGTTGATGGTATAATATTACAAGAAAATAATTATGTTGATGAAGAGAAAATGTATTATGATAGGGAAATGTCCAATAATATTAAAAAGAATAATAATTATAATGAATATTTAAGGAATGGTAAATTTGAGCAGAAGGATGCCTACGGAGCGGAGTGCGTAAAATTGGAAGGAAGGACTAATGATTTTATAATGAAAAATAATTTTATTTGTAAAGAAGAAGAAGTTATAGAAAGTTTAAGTTGCCCTGAACAATATAAATTAATAGTCGTTTCCATATTGCGGCAACACAAGGGGCTTATCAATAAAGAAAATAGAATTGCACAAAATTATACCCATAGTATAAAGGTTAAGGAAGAGAAAGACTTTAAAATAAAATCATACCCAATACCATATAAATATAGAGAAGAAGTAAACAGAGAAATTAAGAACATGCTAAAAGATGGCATCATTGAAAAGGCAGATACACGTTTTATAAACCCAATAGTAGTAGTACGTAAAGCATCAGGTGAAATCAGATTATGTCTAGATGCAAGGAATATTAACAATATCACCGAAAAGCAATTTGAAGCACCAATGAGTATAGATGGAATATTAGGAAGAATTACAGGAATGTCTTTTTTCACAAAAATCGATTTGCGGCATAGTTTCTGGTTAATTCCCCTAGAAAGGAAAAGTAGACAGTATACAGGATTTCAGATAGATGGAGTTGTCTATCAGTTCAAAGTAGTACCATTTGGACTTCAATCATCTTGCTGTGCTTTATGTAGATGTTTTCATGATATCTTGGATCAATATGAACATTTTGTAATTCACTACATTGATGATATATTAATTTTTTCTAAAACGGCTGAGGATCACAAAAAACACCTAAAAATTATAATTGACAGATTAGATGAAGTTGGGCTAAAAATAGATCAAGAAAAATGTAAATTTTTTCAAAAAGAAGTAATATATCTAGGTTATAAACTTAACACTAAAGGAATAGAGATGGATCCAGAACGAATACAGGTTATTCAAGAATATAAAACACCACACAATTTAAGAACTTTAAGAGGATTTATTGGTATAGTTAATTATTATAAAAGGATGATACCAGACCTAAGTAAAAAAGAAATTCCATTACTTGAACTATTAAGAAAAGATGTACGATGGAAATGGAACGAGAGGAGAGAACTAGCATTCCAAGAAATAAAAAATATTTTTCTGACAAATTTACAAGTATACCATCCTGACTATACAAAACCATTCACATTAAGAACAGATGCATCAATTGAGAGATTATCGGGGGTATTATTACAAACATATAATGGAGTAGATTACCCGATACAATTTATTTCAAGAATTACAAAGCCACACGAAAAGGGGTACTCAGTATCAGAATTAGAATTAGCAAGTATCATACACTGTGTTACAAAATTAAGATTTTATTTATTGGGTAATGATTTTACCATCGAAACAGATCATCAAGCATTAACATCTATATTAAAAAACAAATATGGAAACAATCGAGTCCACCGTTGGAGCCTACTACTAAGTGAATATAGTTTTGAAATCAAATACATTTCAGGAAAATCAAACATAGTGGCAGATGCTTTGTCAAGGTTAGAAAATACACCACAAAATGGACAAAGAACACTAAAAGTTGGAATAAATCAATTAGTAGAAAGCACAGGGTTATACTCTAAAGAACAGATAATGAGAGATCAAATCAATCTTGAGGAAAAGGAAAAGCAACTTAGTAAAGATGGGGTGTATTATAAAATAATCAATGGAATAGAAGTATATGTAATCAGTAGAAGTTTGACCAAGGAAATAATGAAAGATTTACATAACAATTACATGCATATAGGATCAAGAAAGCTTTGGATGCTCTTTAGGGATAATTATTTTACAAAGAATGATCTGAGCATAGCAAAAGAAATCACTACACAGTGCCATGTATGTCAATTAAATAAAGAAAAGAATTTCAAAAATAAAAACACATATAAGTCTAATGTTTCATATGAAAAACTAAACACAGTTTCCATGGATTTTATTTCAAATTTAATTCCCAGTCCAACAGGAAAAAAGCATATACTAGTGATAGTTGATTTATATACAAAATTTATTAAGCTATATCCATGCTCAAGAACAAATGTTAAAACATTAAAGATATATATTAATCAATTTTCTGAAGAAATAGGACCATTTAGAAATTGTATCATTGATAACGCTACCTATTTTAACAACCAAAATCTTCGAACATTTTGTGAGAAAAAGGGTATCAAGATGCATTTTACAAGTATAAGGCATCCACAGGCAAACCCAGCAGAAAGATATATTAAAGAAGTAATTAAATATTTAAGGATTGTATGTTATGAAAATCATCTAACTTGGGAGCAGCATGTACATGAAGTAGAATATTTTTTAAATAATACCTATAATTTAAATACAGAAGAAATACCAGAATATTTAATGTTTGGACATATAGGAAACAGAAAATGGATTAGTGAATATAATAAAGATAAGTATGCAGCAGTGTTACAAAAAGTAAATCAAAGAATCATGAGGAAAGCTGAAAAATATGTGAGAAAACATAATCGAAAAATAAAGAAACCAATAACATTTCAAAGAGGAGAACAAGTACTAGTCAGAAATCTCAGAAGAGGAAATTTGAGAGAAAATCTATGTAAAAAATTTCAACCCTTATTTGAAGGCCCTTATATCATAGCAAATCAGAATGCAATAAATAGTTATGTGTTGATGGATGCAGACAATAAAATTAGAGGCATATTCCACATTAATGATATTTTCAAATATTATCATGATGAGACTGAATAATTTTTAAAAGTATGTAATACTTACTATAAATCACATTGTTTGCCAGAGATTTTCTGTATAAAATTTGTAATTCCAACTGCTAAGAACGACACAGTCCAGCGTTTAAAAAAAATACAGAATGATATAGGTTTTAAATTCTTTTAAAATATCACATATTTGCATTGATATAAATATAAAAATACAGTAGTTAGAAGCATTAGAAGATGTAAATACATACAAAATGTAAATGTAAACATGTAAACACTAAAGTCACTAAACACAAAATGGCATCTAAATTGACATTGACAATTTTGACATAGATAAATTTAAGGTATGTTCAGTATGTTCCATGAGTGACAGTTAGTAGTCAGATTATTTGTGTTACGTCATGAGGCATTTTTTTACATAAAAGAGTATTAGATGATAGCAGATGTATTAGTTTGTTTATGAATTTTTTTTGAGTTATTTTATTAGATTAATATTAGATTTAAGAATTTGACTAGAATAAAGGAAAATTAATGTTTGAAAAAATTTTAATTACATTCAATTTTTTTAACATTATTTTGGGGTAATTGTAACGATATGACTATGCCATAAAACAGAGTATGTCAAAGATCGATCAGAGAACGTAGTATCCGATTAAAGTGTTTAGAAACCAAAATGGACTGAAATGGCGATTATAGATGTAATTTATAGAAAATATACCATAGAATAGTATAAAATGTATTAAAGATCATATCATTTATATGAGGACATTCAAAATTAGCATAAGAAATTTATTAAAACCTTATGTAGGGACTTATATTTGTTTTTTTTTAATAATTGAGATAATGTAAATAGATAAATGGACATTTCAAACAATAATTATAGGTTAAAATAATAATATTTAACATTTAAGATGTTAGTTTTATACAGAAGTAATAATTCTGATCTGAAATGCCTTAAAATCAATTAAAATAAATAATAAAACAAAAAGAACTCTATAGGATGGTGGATGACATACTAATTTGACATAGTATGTTAAAAAAAGAAGGAATTGAAGTTTTCTATTTGTCATAATGTTTTGTTTTTCGTTTGGAATGTTCTGGAATAAAAATTGGATAAAAAGAGGTGTCACAATGACAAAAGAAGGCAGTCAAGAAATTAAAAATGAAGCTATAAATTTGATAGAGAAAAAGAATTGAAAATTAACAGAAAATAAAATAATTTAGCATAAACATGATAAATCTGGTATAATCGAAAAGAAATTACATAAATATTTGAAGAAAATTTACTTATAATTTGGTAAAGTATCGTTTAATATATAAAAATACTATGTATCCTGAATTTGAACCAGCATAGTGTGGATAATTTATTAGAAATATAAAGAAGAATTTGTGAAGTATCCATAATTGTAAATATTAATAATTTTTGAAACAATATATTAATAATAGTATCCTGTTTCCTGATCCTGGAGTTGAAAGTTGAATTAAATTAAAATATTGAGAAGAAAAGAAATATTTTATTTGACAGTTTTGACACTGACAATTGACCTGGTGTTACATCCATTAATTTTTCAGCCATCCAACAATTCAAATTTTATAAAATATTAATAAGAAGGCATTCAGTGACAGAAATTATAAGGTACTGGAATTTGTTTTATTTAATTGTAGGAAGTTTTTCAAGTTAAAGTTATTGTTTTTCAAATTTAGATTTCTATTTTTTTTTGTTATCACATTTAAACATTCAATTTTATGTTCAATTTAGATTATAATAAAAACATTTAAAAAACTATTTAACAAACTAATTCTTTCAGAACCGCGACAAAAACCCTATTTCACAATAATATCCATTATAAATATCAAAAATAATATATCATTACAATATATATATATATATATATATATATATATATATATATATATATATATATATATATATATATGTTTATGAAAAAACAAAAGATGTAGATCTTTGAAACACACTCAGTGATCAAAAGATCCACAGGTACTGGTTTAACGACCACTCGTACGAAATCAAACAAATGAAATAGAGAATGTGGAAAAATCCCCTTACGAATAATTTACACATCCACCATTTTTATATATATATATATATATATATATATATATATATATATATATATATATATATATATATATATATATATATATAAAGCAGTTAGGTAATAAAGATAGTAATCATTTTTTAAATAGTTTATATCATGAATGTAAAAAATTCATTAAAGAACATCCTGAGATATATCGCACCTTGAAAACAAAAGTGGCACTATACTGAAAACATCAATTTTTAGTTATAGCGACATCTGCATTACTTTTGACTAAACGCTCCTTTTGCAGAGACTCCTGTTCTAATAGCTCGCATAGTTTCTCCTAGAAGTCGCTAGTGTCACTTTTGACTTTTAGGTGTTTTGTCAAAGTGGTAATTTAAAAAGTGGCACTCTATCTGTTTCCGGCGGATTGTTAAGGGAGAAGCACGTCGTGGTAAGTAAAAAAGTGACATTTTTTCTTTAGTGCCAGTTTTTACGTAAATTATGTAGTTATTCTGCCTAGTTAATGAATGAAAAACTGACATTTTAAGTATAGTGTCGGTTTTTGAATAACCTAAATGACTAAGTTCTTATATCAACGAATTAAATAATAGCATTTTTCGTTAAGTGCCATTTTTCTAAGAAGTGGAATGAGATTATACTGTTTTTTGTAACTCGATAAATGTCAAATTTAGTTTAATGTCAGTCTTTTAGTAAAAATAATAGGACAATCATGCTGTATTTTAATAAATAAAAGATAAATAAAAGATATTAATTGCAGTTTCTCGTGTGTAGTGGTTTTATAATAATGAAATATAAATAACTGTGATTATTTCTTGAAAAAGAACATGATTTTAACGTTAGATACACCATCAAAATATTGCTAAGTGCATAGACTTTTTTTGTTTAAGGGGTTATAATCATGGACAATTCACACAGTAGAAGTAGAAGAATATTACAATTAGTAGCTCAAAATAAAGGTAGTCAAAATCCAGTACCTGAAAAAATGGAAGAAAGATGCCAAAGTTTAGGTTTTACAGAAACTAAATCCAACCATTTACAAACATCCAGCAACGACTTCGGTTCGTTTAACAACGAAAACTTATCCAGTGATGACAGTGGTGACTTTTCACCCGTTTCAGACGATGACAGAACCTACGCACCCCCCAAAAAAAGATGCCGAAAATCCAGCTCTTCATCTACTTCCAGATCTTCATCTTCTTCCAGCTCGTGCTCCTGTTCTACAAGATCCTCTACATGTTCTTCAAGTTCTTCCTCACATTCTTTCACTAAATGTGCAGCTTACGTAGATGAAAAAAATTCAGAACTTTCTAATGAAAACGAAATAATCATACATGAAGAAGTAGTAAGTAAAAATAGTGGTGATTTGACGACAATTATAAATGAGAATAATTCAAATTCTTTTAACGAGGATTTTAATGAACATGTTATATCTAACGATATTGGTGATGAGTTGCTAACTATAACAGATAATGAAAATGTTCGGATTGCAAATAATAATGTCATGGAGGATATTCCATCTGCTATTTTAAATGGGATCGACAAACCTAGGAAACAAAAAAAAAATGAACGATATGCCAAAACTGCTAAGTCTTTAAAAGACTCTGGACAAGAATATGTTTCGAGTTCTAGATCAAAAAAAGTGATCCAAGCTAAAACTATAAAAAGTTCTTGTGGATTAAGTTGTCGCCTGAAATGCCCAGAAAAAATTAATGAGGAATCAAGAAAACGATTATTCCATGATTATTGGGGAATGGCTTCGCTGATCAGGCAAAGAGAATATATCTCGCGTAATATAGAAGAGATTCATCCAAAGTATCAATACAAGAAAGCAGATTCGACTAGAAAGTTAAAAAGTGCGTTCTATTTTGATGTCAATGGTACTAGAAGCAAAATATGTAAAACATTTTTTAAAAATACATTAAATATAACAGATAGATGTATCAGAACAGTTATTGAGAAGAGAAATAATATGACTGGTATACTAGAAGGTGAACAAAGAGGTAAACATGGAAAACATCGAAAAGTGCCAATTGACTTGACAGAAGGAGTAAAACGTCACATCAATAGTATACCTCGAATTGAAAGTCATTATTTGCGGAAACAAACAACGAAGGAATATATAGATGGCGGAAAAACCTTAACAGATATTTATTTTGATTACAAAGAAGACTGTATACAACAAAGATCACCCTATGTAATGATACACACATATCGAAAAATATTTAACGAGGAGTTTAATATTGGGTTCTTTGCACCAAAGAAGGATCAATGTGAGCAATGTACTAAATACAAGATTGCTGAAGGTTGTGAAAAAGATGCACAAAAAGAAAATTATGAGCGACATTTGGCTGAAAAAGAAAAGAGTCGCGAGGAAAAGGCTAATGATAAAGAGAACGTGTCGCACAGTTTTATTGTGGCATGTTATGACTTGCAAGCAGTAATGCCAGTTCCAAATGGTGAGGTATCAACTTTCTATTACAAGTCTAAAGTAAATTGCTTAAATTTTACTATCTCTGAACTCAAACAGGACAAAACTGAATGCTTCTTTTGGGATGAAACACAAGGAAATCGCGGAGCTAATGAGATAGCTAGTTGTGTTTTAAAGTATCTGCAGAAAAAGTCTCTAACTGCTGATGAAAAATTGAATGTCATCTTTTATTCTGATAACTGTTGTGGACAGCAAAAAAACCAGTTCATTATTGGGATGTACATACATGCTGTCCTAAATTTAAAAATAAAATCTATTACCCACAAATTTTTAATACGTGGTCATACTCAGAACGAAGGGGACGCTGTACATTCTTTGATTGAAAAACAAGTCAAAAGATGTCTTAAGTCAGGACCAATATACGTACCTTCGCAATATGTTTGTGCTATTCGAAGCGCAAAAAAAAGAGGGACACCTTTCGCTGTAAATGAAATGAGCTATGGCGATTTCTTGGATATAAAACAATTACCGGTTCCGAGGCTGAATAAGAGCGTAGATGGCCAAGTTGTAAAACTGTCTGATTTAAAAGTAATCAAAGTTGAGAAAAACGAACATGAAGAGATAAAAATTAGCTACAAAACATCTTACTTTGATGATTTTAAAGAGCTTGACTTAAATAAAAGAACCAATAGAAATAGTCGTCCTTCAGAAATCAAACCTCTGTATCAGCGTAAATTGGATATATCACAGAGAAAGAAAGATGATGTAAGAAGTCTTATTGATGCTGGCTTAATTCCCAATTATTACAGATCCTATTATCAAAGTATGTTTGAATAATATTTAAGTTTTTTAATTATTTTAATTTCGAGAAAATGTGAAGTTTCATTAAGTATTAATAATAGTTTGTTTACTTTTACCAAATAAACGATTGTTCTTTTTAATATGCGACAATTTCGTTTTATTTTTCTGTTTTTTTATCATAAGGTAAATATTAACTTGACTTTTTATTCTAATAATCAGAACTTTTAGGTAAAACAAAAGTGGCACTATAAGGAATTTTTTTTAAAGATTTTTTTTTAAATTAGTAGTTACATTATTAATTTGCCTTCTTCGGTAGAAGCTAACTGTGCTTTAATCAAACTGTTGAATAACATTAATTATAGTATGTAATTCGGTTATTTTAGTTCAATATCCATTACAGAACTCTTCGAAAAACTTTAAACGGTCATACTGAAATATTTAGTTTTTGGGATAATGCCACTTTTGTTTTCAAGGTGCGATATATTGTGAGAAGTGATAAAGGAAATGTAACTGTTGCAATGTACAAAGACGACTACTACACAAAAAGTTATGAACTTTTAAATGACACTAAATATTATAAAAAAATACAAAATAATCCGACAAGTACCTTACAACAGAAAGCTAACAAAATAGTTTCTGAATTAAAAAATAAAAAAATGAACACCAAAGAAGAAGCCTCAGCTCTCACCATATATAACTCAGTTACACCACGGTTCTATTCACAACCAAAAATTCATAAACCTACTTTAACGATGCGACCAATTATATCATCAATTAATTCACCTAATAGTAAATTATCAAAATTTTTGAATGATATTCTTACAAGGTCATATAACTTAGATAATAGTTTCTCTATCCAAGATTCCTTTGAACTCAGTAATTTTATTAATAACTACCAACTACTAAACAATTATATTATAGTTAGTTTTGACGTTATATCTTTATTTACTAATCTGCCACTACATGTTATTAATGACAGCATAAACAGACACTGGGACGAAATCGAAATAAATTGCAAAATTAATAAAAAGACCTTTTTAAGCATTTTAGAATTCATTTTTGATTCTAATGTATTAATTTTTGATAATACATTCTATAAACAAATTTTTGGCACACCCATGGGTTCTAGCATATCATGCATATTATGTAATTATGTACTGGATGATTTGGTCAGGGATTCTTTAAGTAAGTTGCCTTTTCAAGTTCCATTTATTAAACGCTTTGTAGATGACTTAATACTTACCTTACCTGCAGATAAAATAACAGAAACTTTAAACATTTTTAACAGCTATAATGAACATTTAAAATTTACACATGAAGAAGTGGAAAACAGCATCCCATTTCTTGACATGAGAATTAAACGAAATGCAGAAAATGTATTAAGCACTGAATGGTACAGAAAACCTATAGTAAGTAATAGATTTATCAACTATCATTCACAGCATCCACCATATATGAAAATAAATTTAATAGTAGCTCTAAAAAACAGAATAAATAAATTATCCCATACTAGTAACATCAATAAAGGATTATTGGAACTTAAAGACATTTTATTGGAGAATTCGTATCCAATCAAACTAATAAACAATATTTTATTTAACAACCCTAATAATAGAAACATAAACATTAATCACACAACACAACCAAATAGCCAAAATTTGCAAACCCAATTTACTTTTACGTCACTACCTTATATACCAATATTAACACCTAAACTAACTAAAGTATTTTCAAACTATTCTCAAATTAAAATTACAATTAAAAATATAAAAACATTGGCATCATTGTATACAAAAACTAAAACTCCTATTAGCATTATGGAAAGCTCAAATGTAGTTTACAATATACCATGCGGAAGTTGTCATAAATCATACATCGGACACACATCCAGAAATCTAATAGGCAGACTAACATCACATAAAAGCGACCTCAGACTTAACAAAAATACATGTGCATTAATAGATCATGCAATCAGTAAAAATCATTCATTCAATTTTAATGAAACAACGATCCTAAAACATGAAAACAACTTAATTAAAAGGGAATTTCTCGAAATGGTATGCATCAACAAATATCAATGTGTCAATAAAAAAACTGACATAGATAAACTAAGCACCATCTATAATTACATTCTATCTTACGAAAACTAATATTTTAATTTAAAAATACTAAATTGCCTGACTAAATTCAAAATTAAATTTTCAAATTTGGCGCCACTTTATTGCTAAAACTAATATTTTACAAATTACTTATATCCATAAATTCTATAATAAGTACGCAGATAAGAAATAATAAAAAACTAGTTATTAGCAACTTAAAATAAAATATAATAAACAGATACAAATGTCTTTCTGACATACTAAATTTCAAATTAAATTGTCAAATTATTTTTCTCTTTTTAAATTATCTAAAATTAAGGCATTGTAGAAGATTAGAAATTAGATTAAGAATTTTATATATTTTTTTGTTATGTACGCCAAAAATTTAATGGATTAACCTCACGTTGTAAGCTTTTTATGCTTTTATGTACAATATTTTTTATCGTCTTAATTTCATTGTATTTACTAAAATTTTTTTTAGCATATCTTGAAGAAGCAAATAAATTTTGCGAAAGCTTGATAATAACTAAGAGTTTTACTTATCCTGCCCCCTGAAATTTATGACTGCAACCTCAAAATTAACAAGATTTATATATATATATATATATATATACATTCCGCCATCATTATGTCATCTTTTCATGTTGCAGTCATTTGGCATCACTAAGAAATACTATCATTTTCGAATTTTAATTCGTGTATGTTTGTTGAGCGCATTTTTTAATGCCCTGTATCGTTCTCAGTTTTCTAAAATTTTGATTTTAAAAATTTTAATTATATACAAAAATTTTTACACTTCACAGCCATTTTGACTTCCACCACATAAAAATGTGTATTTGCGGTATATTTGCCGTCAATCAACGTTGCCACGAGTTAAAAATATCGATCGTTTGAGGCCAGGTAGAAAAGGTATATTATAAACTATATAAAAGGTGGGTTCTTTACCTGTTCGGCTGGTTCGGCTGGTAAGGGTCCAAATATTTTACGAGTTGAATTGTGTTTATTTTATTTCATCTGTTAAATTATAATTTTCTCATAACAACTTAAAATATTTGTTTGAAAAATTAATTTTGGGTCATTCCATTTCAAATCACTCAATTTTGGAGCAAAAAAAATTTGGACCTCCGATTTGTCTGAAAATTGGTATAAAGCTTCTGCGGGACGTAAAAATAAGATATTTAAGGTCAAAAAATCTTCTTCTTTTTTTCTCAAAATGTTATTTTATTCGATTTTACAGTGATTTGGTGTTTATTTATACAAACTTCCATTTTCTCTCGTAAAGTATCAATGGAAAACATAATATTTTAATAGAAGGGACTCAAAAATGTCATTATATGGCATTATAACAAGTTACTTTGATTCAACACAAGCTTTTGATCAAATTTTATAGTGTAGAAAACGTTAAAATACCGTTTTTTTACATTTTTCTCCATTCCCAAAATTCATCATAATCGATTTGGCTGAAAATTTGCCCACAGATAGACAAAACATAGGACTTTAAGTGGTCATAAGGATTTGAATTATATTAAAATACCCAAAAAGTTACATGCAATATTATAGTCAAAAATATAGGCGACTACTGTAAGTAAAATTAACTCGAAAATATCGATCTCACGACAAAAATTGTTAAAAAGAAATTGTGATAATTGTAACTACGATTTATTTGGAACAATTTCAGTTCCTTCCATTTTTGTCGAAAAGTTAAAAATGGCGGAGATATTGAGCAAAACAGGTTCCCCTTTAAAATCAAGATGGCCGCTAACGTAACGGAGGAATTCATTCGCGATTTTAAATTTAGGCTACTATTGACTCCCCTAAAGATCAGAAAAATAAATTTTTGTGCAGCTTGGCATTCAAGGTCAAATGCTATCCCGACTGGACTAATATATACTTTTGAGTATGATATTACTGCATGGAACTTTTTTGGTATTGTAATATAATTCAAATCCTTCTAACCACTTAAAGTCCTATCTTTTAGCTATATGCGGGCAAATTTTTAGCCAAATCGATGATGATGTATTTTGGGAATGGAGGAAAATGTAAAAAACGGTATTTTAACGTTTTTTACACCATAAAATTTGATCAAAAACTTGTTTTGATTCAAAATAACTTGTTATAATGCCATATAATGACATTTTTGAGTTATTTCTATTAAAATATTATGTTTTTCATTGATACTTTACGACAGAAAATGCAAATTTGTTTAAATAAACACCAAATCACTGTAAAATCGCATAAAATAACATTTTGTGAAAAAAAGACGAAGAAGATTTTTTGACCTTAAATATCTTCTTTTTACGCCCCGCAGAAGCTATATACCAATTTTCAGACAAATCGGAGATCCAAATTTTTTGCCTGAGTGATTTGACATGTATATTTGACATAAAAGTACCTTTTACATTTTCGTTTAATTTACTTAAGTTTTTGTTCAGAATTTTGAAGAAACGCTTGGTTTGACATAAAATTTGGGACACGCATAGCTAATATGTTAAAGAAAAAAAGTGATATTGTGCCGATATGTGCTTTTGATCTGGAGGTGAGTTACGTCCGTTATCGGGGATGAAAACAAATACGTTCAAATAAGTCCGGAATTGGATAAACTGGCTAATTCTAAGCAACTTCCATTTTATAGAGTTTTTTCACCAAGTCAATACTTTTAGAGATATTTGCTAGTGAATATGTTCATTTTTCAACAAAAAAAAAAACACGTTTTTAGACGGTTTTTCGCAAATAACTCAAAAAGTAGGTACCTACTTTATTGAAAAAAAATTAGCAAATAGCAAATATAGCTTATAGAAAAGTGAAAAAATGGTATATGTGTCAGGTCTGTAGACCCAGTAGAAGCAGAGTTATTGCTAAGCTTTGTTTTAAAACCAAGAGGAGTAGGTAAACTAAAAAGACAGATTCACACCCAAGAAAGTCACTAGAAATATCTTCAGATACATCTTCTTTTTTGGTTGATCATATCGGCCTTTGACGGTAATATTGACTAAAAATCTAAAAATAAAAGGAATAACGCAGAAAATACAAAAATCGCTGATAAAATAAATAAACTAACCTATGAAATGCCAATAGTGTTAAAATTTTATAAATGTCATTATTGTCAAAATTTGATATGAGTAAAATTGCCTGCGGTTGTACAAATTACAAACAAGGTTTACGGCGCGGGAAATTTGAATTACTCCTCTTGGTTTAAAAACAGACTATAGTGAAAAATAAGCTCTTATATGTCAAATTCCAAATCGAATATTTTAACGTGCAATAAAAAAAATGAAACACTTTTCTGGGAAAACTTATTACAACTTTTTTAAAGAAAACGTTTATTTTTATTTTTTTAAAAAGTTTCTAGCAGCAAGAGTAAGCAAGTTACGCTCAAAATACAGTTGTTCCTTTTTTTTTGGTTAAAAATATCGTAAAAATCTCCCTCTAATTAACAGCCCAAATGGAATTAATCGTTACCACTTCACAAGTAACTTTATGTATTGTTTGTGTTTGTAAGTTTCATCACTTCAAAGTGCTTATTTGTGAAAAAATTTGGTTTTAAAGTAAATTTTAAATCTTTAATTTTGAAAAAAAAAAGACTTTTTTCAAAATAACTTAAAAATTATTAGTGATACCAAATATCTTAAAGAGTAAAAAATGTAGATTTTGCTTTTTTAAATATTTGGGATTTTTTGATTTTCTGGAAGACAAAAATTGGTTAAGATATGGTCGTTTAAAATTTGCATATACATACTCGTGACTAGTGATTCGTTCGAGCCCTTTCAACAAAACCCCTTTCAAAAATAAGCATTTTGAACCAATGCAACTTACAGATCATATACAGGGTGTCCCCGAAAATAGTGCGTTCCTTAAAGGTATAGATAGAAAGCACAATGTAGAGCAAAAAAGTCTTATAACATTTTCAGCCGTTTAAAACTTTTATAGAACAAAATTTGCTTAGAATTAGAATTAGTCAGTTTATCCACTTCCGGACATATTTTGAACGTATGTTTTTTCACCCCCAAGAAGGGGTGAAAGTCACATCCAGGACAAGAGAACATATCGGCATAATCTCACTTTTTTCTTTGGCATTTTAGCTACCTGTGTACCAAATTTCATGTCAATCCAAGCGGTTCTTTAAAATCTGGAGGTTTTGCGATATTTTACCGTGAGTTAATGGAATAATTGCCGTTGTCACTTTTAGATAAGAAGTCATTATCACAATGACATAGCCAGGTTAACTGAATTGTATAATTATTGTTTTTATCATTAAATGTGAAAACCTAGAATTATCCATGTCTTTCCGTCAATAAACACAACTCCTCTGTTAGTAGGGCAGAAAGAATGACAAATAAGGTGTCAAATGAAAGCCTATAACCAAAATAGGTTTGTTCCAACACGACCGAAAACCGTCACGAAACGGTAACGCTCCTGCGCAGTAAACAAAATCCGTTCCAACAAAAATATGATCGTCATCGGATCGTCCTTCCCACTGTTCCAACAAGAATTGTGATCTTTTAGTGACGGTTTCGTGATGATCATTTCAGTAATCGGGAAATAGGGTTTTTCATTGATTGTCATTTGTTTAGAGCTTTTGTCATGTGTCACATAATATTACTATATCTACGGCATACGTCTTTAGCTTTTATCATTGGATATACCAACAACAATATACACATTGATAGATAAATCAGTTATCAGTCAGGTAACCGTTCCAACATCGGTTTCCAAATTACCGTCATGGGACGATAACTGGGCGATACAATTACGAACATGCGCACAACAAACGGTACAAGTAGTTTCGTGACGGTTTCTGGACCGTCCAAAAGTTTATGTTGGAACAAACCTGATATTACATGTGAGAAGTTTGACCTCGGACTGCCTGTTCCAGAGTTGCAACCGAAAGTACTGTTTTAAATTCGTCGAAATAGTACAAACTATTATTCAACGCGACTAAGAAAGATCAGAACAAATACATACTTCCGGTTTCATGCCTGTCTGTTCGTCCATGTCTGTCGGTGAACAAAATTCATCCGTCATATCAACTGACAAAAAGTTACACGAAGAGTTCAAATATCGACTGCCGGTTCAACTTCCGGTCACTTTGGGTGAAAAATTAGAACTTACGATGTCCAATTGCTTGTTACAATTTTTTTATAAGTGTTCTACTCTATCTATAACTTATAACTCTCTGACTTTTTCTATAACTTACTTAGATCACATATAATTTAATACAGTTTTGATGTCAGGGTCTTCAAAATTTATGTGGTGAGTTCCAGTAGCAGAAGAAAAAAGTGTTCTTTAAAGTGTTCTCAAGACCTAAGACAATACATCGACTCACAAGAGCGTTGTGACAATAGCAAAAATTCGAGTTGCGGTTCGAATTACTTTCTCATGCGGCTTACTCTCCTGACTTGGCCCCCTCCGATTATTAAGTGTTCCCAAATCTGAAGAAATGACTCGTAAATAAAAAAATCAGCTGAGATAATTGAAGAAAAAAATAACTTATATAAATATGTATATATAAAAAAATAACTTATATAAAATACTTATATAAAATAAATTGAAAATGGTTATTCATTTTTAAAAAAATAACTATTTTTCAGAGCTTCCAGAATCGTATTATGCGCACGGCATCGACATAAAAAATTTGTAAAACCATTAAAATCGCTGTATTGAACATATTGAATAAAATTAAGGAATTTTCATGAAAACATGTTATTCATGAAAATATGTCTACTTTTATAGGACGCACTTCAGCAGTTCATAAAAAAAGCTTACAGACTTTCTAATGCTGTTTGCTAAATAGCAAAAATAACAAAAATTTTATTACTCATGAAGAAGATCAAGCAGCTAAATTTAAAGTAAAACCATTAGATGGCATATAAATAGATATGGAATAGAAGTTGATATCCACTTCTGAACCCACCTCAGAAGAAGTGGACGAAATAGAGTAATTGGGAGTCCTTCAAAGGTCACCTGAGCACTCAGAACCTAGTACCAGTACATGCAGCTGCGATAATATTAAAGAGAAATCCGACAAAAGAATTGAGAGGGAACTCTGGACCAAATATCAAAAACCAGTGTAACCTAACACTTCCAGCTTCATATTAATAATAGAAAATCACCGAAAGACAAATATGTAATGTAAAGAATTAATATCTCAATATTCCGGTCTACTAAACAATAACGACTGGCAAAACATTAAAGTCTTTATTCAAGTCGTATATTCAAAAAATTCGTAATTCAAAGACAAGTAGAGTAATAAATGGATAATTAAAAATTGCGAGAAACACTGCAAGAAAATAATCATTTAATAGACCCGAAGACAAAAAAAAACAAAAATTAATGTGCTAAATAAAAGTATTGATTCGTTACTGCAGAACTAGAACTGTTATATGGAGCTATACTCTGGATCGGAGTAAATTAGATGAGAAAGAAAATAATATAATAAACACACTTTAAGAGAAGAGAGAGAAAATATATGGATTATCAGAATGTTCAAACGGCAGAATTATCAACGATAAACAAGAAAAAGTTAACGAGATAATGATTCTGGACCAACTGTTTTATTATAATTAGGGGTACGGAATAGATCCGAATTTCGGCGAAATTTTGAACAAAAATGAGATAAATGTGAAATATGGAGTTTTTGTTTATTTCCGCGAAATACCTGCAGGTGCTCAACTCGTCCGTAAATAAGTAGGTAGTCACGTAGTAAATAAGGTATGGAAAGATTTTACGGAAGTCGGAAAGTTTTCTATTGTACATAATTTTTGAAAGGTGTTTATTTTTCTAACACGTGTTGAAACAGAAGGAACTTTCGTTGTTCATCATTAAATAGATAAAGATAAGATAAGGAATTGATATTTTTCAATGTTGATTCTTTGAGAAATATAAATAATCCGACTGTTGTTATCTGCATTTCGGTCTTTTGTATTGGTAAAAATCTAAGTAGGAATAAAAGTCGGCTAATTCTTATTTTCTAAACATATAAATTAGTCAAACAGGACAATCAGTGCTCATTCCGTCAATTTTTACTAAGGACATGGTCTATCAAAAAAGTTTTCATAGTAACATAAAGTTATTTAAAGTATCCCCTAAAATGGGACGCCCTAAAACAATTTTGAGTGATCGAGTCAAAGAATTTGCAACAGATGACCTATATCTGTGTGACAAAAGACACAATTGCTACACAGTGCAGTTTTTCGTCATTTGCTAAAGCAGCATTACAAAGCATTTGGAGTCCAACGAACAGCGTAGACGCAGAACGATTCTTCAGCACATATAATATTGTAGTGACAGTGACAGATCGAAGAACAGCTCTTAAAGAGTCGAATGTCGAAATTACAACGATGTTAGCTTTTAATTAATGTTTTCTGTTGTTTTACTCGTAGTTAAAAATAAATGCGAAATTTTGTAATTATAAAAAAAGTAAATGCGAAATTCATGTTTTTTATTTGCGAAAATTCCGTACCCCTAATTATAATTAGTTATAAAATAGCTTAAATGGGGAAAAGCTGTAAGCTTAGACCAAACACCAGTAGGGGGCATCCAATTAATTGAGGAAAAAAATTAAATGTATAACAATATTCACTTCATTTATTGAAAAGGCATTGTCCCGCAAGAATGGTTGAAATCACAATTAATAGCCCTACAAAAAGACAAGCGCTTAAAAGTGATAAGACCATTGAACAATAAGCCTGTAAGCTACCTTTTAAACACATTCTCAAAAATAATCCATAACGCAAGGATTGTTAGGAAATTCTTTTATAGACTTCAGGCATCAAATTCTCCTGATCATGTTTAAAAAACGTACGGAATGTACTAAATAAAAAATATATTTATCATTTAAAAATATATACCCTTATACTATAACATAATTCTAACGTTGAATATATAATGCTTTCCTGTGGAGTATACAAAGGATGGTCCTGTTTTCCCGCACGCTGCCTTGTTTAGTCTTCTTTGTCGTTTAATTCGTTAAATTCTATCCTCTTATGTCACGGCTTCAGGAAGCAGTGGATATATGCAGTGAACGGGAGGCCTATGTCGAACAGTGAACGAAGGGGGCCTTTTCGCGTTTATCATGTAGAGAAGTCACCTGTCAAAAACTGGACGTATGTAATCGTATTCAATTTGTTAAATACTGTCACATAATATGTCATACACCTCCGTGCGTTAATCCATTTTATTTCTACAATTTTAAGGTGCTATTACATGCCGCCATTTTGATTTGTCTACAGTCGCCCGTTAAATCCCATCGTTTGAGGCGCTGTACGTCACGATTGGATCAATTGTAGCGAAGCTGCATGACTAAGAGGCCCTTTTAACATGTTGCTGTATTTGATTTTTCTGTGCCATTTTATATTATTTGTCAAATACTATTATTTGAGGTGCTGTACATCACGATTGGACCAATAGGACCGTAGATACAAGACTAAGGCCCTTTTGACATGCTGCTGTATTTGATTTTTCTATGTCATTGTATTCTATTTGACAAATCCAGTTATTTGAGGTGCTGTACTGCACGATTGGACCAATAGGAGCGAAGATACGTAAATAAGGCCCTTTTGGCATGTTGCTGTATTTGATTATTCTGTGTCATTGTATTCTGTTCGTTAAACCCAATCATTTGAGGTGCTGTATGTCACAATTGGACCAATAGGAACGAAGATACATAACAAAGGCCCTTTTGACTTGTTGCTGTATTTGATTTGTTTGTGTCAAATTTGATTCTATTGGTCAAGTTCTATTATTTAAGATGCCGTACGTCACGATTGGACTAATAGGACCGAAGATACGCTACTAAGGCCCTTTTGACATGCTGTTGTATTTGATTTTTCTATGTCATTGTATTCTGTTTGTCAAATCCTATCATTTGAGGTACTATACATCACGATTGGACTAACAGGACCGAAGATACATAACTAAGGCCCTTTTGACATGCTGCTGTGTTTGATTTTTCTGTGTCATTGTCTTCTATGATGCCTAAGGCATGTCTATGATATGCCTTATTTTTAAATAAAACAAGTAATTGGACTTCGTAAGTCCTAGGTTTTCACCCAAAGTAATCGAAAGTAGAACTGGAAGACAATATTTGAATTTTACGTGTAACTTTGCGTGGATTGATATACGAATTTACTAATTTTGAGTCATTTTTACTAAACTTTGACATTTGTCACCTCATTTGTAATTCTACCCGGTATAATGGCGGAGGAGTTATATTGGCGGTCGTACGGACCGACAGAAAGATTGCCTAGGTCAAATATCTCACCTTTAGTACCATCCTTGGATTATAAGCTTTCATCTGACACCTCATCTATCATTCTAGCTGGTATAATGATGGAGGAGTTATATTCGCGGTCGGACGGACCGACGGACAGACCGCCTAGATCAAATATCTCACCTTTAGTACCATCCTTGGATTATCAGCTTTCATTTGACACCTCATTTATCATTCTACCTGGTATAATGACGGAGAAGTTATATTCGCGGTCGTACGGACCGACGGAAAGACAGCCTAGGTCAAATATCTCACCTTTAGTACCATCCTTGGATCATAAGCTTTCATTTGACACCTCATTTATCATTCAAGCTGGTATAATGATGGAGGAGTTACATTCGCGGTCGTACGGACCGACGGAAAGACAGCCTAGGTCAAATATCTCACCTTTAGTACCATCCTTGGATTATAAGCTTTTATTTGACACCTCATTTATCATTCAAGCTTGCATAATAATGGAGGAGTTATATTCGCGGTCGGAGGGACCGACGCACAGACCGCCTAAGTCAAATATGTCACCTTTAGTACCATCCTTGGATTATAAGCTTTCATTTAACACCTCATTTGTCATTCTACCTGGTATAATGACGGAGGAGTTATATTCGCGGTCGTACGGACCGACGGAAAGACAGCCTAGGTCAAATATCTCATCTTTAGTACCATCCCTGGATTATAAGCTTTCATTTGACACCTCATTTGTCATTCTACCTAGTATAATGATGGAGGAGTTATATTCGCGGTCGGAAAGACCGACCGACAGACCGCCAAGGTCAAATATCTCACCTTTAGTACCATCCTTGGATTATCAGCTTTCAGTTGACACCTCATTTGTCATTCTAGCTGGTATAATGACGGTGAAGTTATATTCGCGGTCGTACGGACCGACGGAAAGACGACCTAGGTCAAATATCTCACCTTTAGTACCATCCTTGGATTATAAGCTTT
The DNA here is from genome assembly GCF_917563875.1 of Diabrotica virgifera virgifera. Taxonomy (NCBI): domain Eukaryota; kingdom Metazoa; phylum Arthropoda; class Insecta; order Coleoptera; family Chrysomelidae; genus Diabrotica; species Diabrotica virgifera. Next base: position 96,952,183 of record NC_065451.1, on the reverse strand, counting down.
TATTTGACACTTCATTTATCATTCAAGCTGGTATAATAATGGAGGAGTTATATTCGCGGTCGTACGGACCGACGGAAAGACAGCCTAGGTCAAATAGCTCACCTTTAGTACCATCCTTGGATCATAAGCTTTCATTTGACACCTCATTTATCATTCAAGCTGGTATAATAATGGAGGAGTTATATTCGCGGTCGTACGGACCGACGGAAAGACAGCCTAGGTCAAATATCTCACCTTTAGTACCTTCCTTGGATTATCAGCTTTCATTGGACACCTCATTTGTCATTCTACCTGGTATAATGACAGAGAAGTTATATTCGCGGTCGTACGGATCGACGGAAAGACAGCCTAGGTCAAATAGCTCACCTTTAGTACCATCCTTGGATCACAAGCTTTCATTTGACACCTCATTTATCATTCAAGCTGGTATAATGATGGAGGAGTTATATTCGCGGTCGTACGGACCGACGGAAAGACAGCCTAGGTCAAATATCTCACCTTTAGTACCATCCTTGGATTATCAGCTTTCATTGGACACCTCATTTGTCATTCTACCTGGTATAATGACAGAGAAGTTATATTCGCGGTCGTACGGACCGACGGAAAGACAGCCTAGGTCAAATATCTCATCTTTAGTACCTTCCTTGGATTATCAGCTTTCATTGGACACCTCATTTGTCATTCTACCTGGTATAATGACAGAGAAGTTATATTCGCGGTCGTACGGACCGACGGAAAGACAGCCTAGGTCAAATATCTCACCTTTAGTGCCATCCTTGGATCATAAGCTTTCATTTGATGCCTCATTTATCATTCTAGCTGGTATAATGATGGAGGAGTTATATTCGCGGTCGGACGGACCGACGGACAGACCGCCTAGGTCAAATATCTCACCTTTATTAACATCCTTAGATTATCAGCTTTCATTTGACACCTCATTTGTCATTCTACCTGGTATAATGACAGAGAAGTTATATTCGCGGTCGTACGGACCGACGGAAAGACAGCCTAGGTCAAATATCTCACCTTTAGTACCATCCTTGGATCATAAGCTTTCATTTGATGCCTCATTTATCATTCTAGCTGGTATAATGATGGAGGAGTTATATTCGCGGTCGGACGGACCGACGGACAGACCGCCTAGGTCAAATATCTCACCTTTATTACCATCCTTGGATTATCAGCTTTCATTTGACACCTCATTTGTCATTCTACCTGGTATAATGACGGAGAAGTTATATTCGCGGTCGTACGGACCGACGGAAAGACAACCTAGGTCAAATATCTCACCTTTAGTACCATCCTTGGATTATAAGCTTTTATTTGACACCTCATTTATCATTCAAGCTGGTATAATAATGGAGGAGTTATATTCGCGGTCGGAGGGACCGCCTAAGTCAAATATGTCACCTTTAGTACCATCCTTGGATTATAAGCTTTCATTTGACACCTCATTTGTCATTCTACCTGGTATAATGATATAGGAGTTATATTCGCGGTCGGACAGACCGACGGACAGACCGCCAAGGTCAAATATCTCACCTTTAGTACCATCCTTGGATTATCAGCTTTCCGTTGACACCTCATTTGTCATTCTAGCTGGTATATTGACGGAGAAGTTGTGATTACAGACAGACGGACGGACAGACGGACGTGGATAATACAAATTTTCACATTTTTTCAAAATTGGGTGAAAACAACATGATGCCAGAATGATTTGTTGATGAAAATAATATATACATTCTCAAATTGCCTATTTTTCGGTGTGGATAATATTGTATTCAACAGTGATGCCAAATTTCTGATGCCAAAATGATTGATAATGAAAGTGGGATATACGTTTTCATGTATATAGCGGCAGCGACAAAACGGTAAAACACTGAACTAAATGTATATAATATTTTCACTGTACCATCATTTTGGACTCAAACATTTTATGGAATAAACTTATATAACTTAGTAAGGGATAAACAAAGAAAGCTGATATATTAAAGTAACATCAAGAAATCAAATCTCTAACTACCGAGTTGATTAGACTTCTGGTAACAAGTGCAGGAAAAAAGTTATTAAGGTAGTGTAAAGTGGCATCGATATACAGATGCCACTTTGCAAGACGATACCAAATCGATGGTAAATGCATAATGTATCGATGCCAAATTGATAGTAGGATGTATATATATATATATATATATATATATATATATATATATATATATATATATATATATATATATATATATATATATATATATATATGGATGTGTGAATTGTTCGTAAGGGGATTTTTCCACATTCTCTATTTCATCTGTTTGATTTCGTACGAGTGGTCGTCAAACCATTAACCTTGGATCTTTTGATCACTGAGTGTGTTTCAAGGATCTACATCTCATGTTTTTAAATATATATATATATATATATATATATATATATATATATATATATATATATATATATATATATATATATATATATATATATATATATATACATCCTACTATTCCTATGGACTCAAACCATACCGCAACCTTACAGCCTCTCCTCTTTAGAGGTGTATATAATATTTTAGATATCGAATATATTGAATCTAGTGACAAAACATTCTAAATGCACAAATTTTCATTTTGATAAGATTAAATTCAATATATACTGTTCCGTTCGGTTCTTTTATCATTAGCACCTCATTACGACGTTCTATTTTTACAGCCTCATTAGTATAATTTTTATCAGGATTCTGGTATTACGGCCTCGTATACACCACCTTACAGACTCATACAATGTTGTCAATTCTCTCACTGCCTATTTAGATAAATCGGGGTTTCCCCTTTCAATTTGGTGTTTAAGCGAACGAAGTTATTTTGCATTTCTCGAGTGTTAAGTAATTAATATTTTAAAACAGTATATTATTTCAGTAGTCTATATTTTAAACAAACACGTATAAATGACAAAGTATTTTTATGATTTCTAAAAAGTTGAACATGATATTTTATTCAAAGGAATGATGAATTTAAGTTAGCGCAATACTTTTTTAACAATATTTGTTCTTCTGTCGTTTAGTTTCCGTCGGATAGTAATCTAAAATTCCTAATTAATATATTATAGTGAGGATATTTCGTGAAGTTTGATTGTAATTCTTCTACTTTAAGTGTAATATTATCATCCCATCTCTTTAATGGTGAATCTGTCCTTTTTTAAAATGGAGACTTATCTCGTACTACGTACTATGCTATCTTCTTCTGTTTTGCTGATGAGGCTGTTCCATTCTCTTTTTCGTTTGTTGAACTCATTTTTAATGTTGTTTATTCTGCATAGGTTTAATAGTGTTTTGCGGTTATGCTTCTTACTATTCTCATACCATTCTTCTCCAAATATCTTCTTATCGTACCTTGTTTTTGCTTTATACTTATGTCATGGTAGTTCGGATTTAGATTTGTATAATTACGTTTTTGCTTCGATTTTCAAGCATGTTTCTCTATATCGTGCCTTTAAGACACCCTGAGATTCTGCTTGCCTTTAGCATTTTTTGTTCCCTTACTTTCTCTGCAGTGTTATTATCGCTCAATAAGGATATTTCCTAATATCAACTAGTAACTAGTCGTCTTAAAGGGAAACGGAGCAAAATGCAAAATTTTGACACATAAAAATTTTCAATGTGTTTTAAATGTATTCTTTTTTTTTCGAATCCTGAGAAAACTAATTAACATTTTTGGAAAATTTAAACGCAGAACGAAATATTACATTATTACCGAGGGCCGAAAGTCCCTGAAAACTTCTATAATATTCCTTTTAATAAGTTACAGGGATGAAAATAAAAGAGAAAATTTAGTGTGATTTTTAGTTGCAAATATTTCATTCAAAAGAAACATTTTATTTATTCTAAGGGACTTTCTACCCTCGGTAATAGAGCAGTCTTTCATTCTGCGTTTAAATTTTTCAAAAATACTTATTAGTTTTCTCCGGATTCGAAAAAAATGAATACCTACATTTAAAACACATTGAAAATTTTGACATGCGTTAAAATTTTGCATTTTGCTCCGTTCCCCTTAATCGAACGAAGCTATTTCGCATGTGATGTTCCGTCTACCGACTTTTCGGCAGATCTACCGAATTTTGTACCTATCTACCGAAATACCCCTTGTATACCGATTTGAGCAAAAAATGTCATAATACACTATATTTTACTTTAAAATAAATTCAATCCATTCTTTCACAGATTTTGCTCAAGATTACAACCGCTTAGATTGACATGAAATCTGAAATGCGCATAGGAAACATTTCGAAGAAAAAAAACTATATTTATATTGCCGATATGCGCTTGTATGCCAGGGAGGAATATCACCCATTCTTGAGGGTGAAAATATTTAATCTTTAAATAACTGAGGCAATCGATGGAGAATTCAATTCATAGCAAAAAATGTTATACACACTTCTCTCGGTTAGTTAATATTTTTATTCAAGCTGGAAATTTTTGATGTCATACCTAAAAATGCATGTTTTGGGTGGTTTTTCAAAAATAACTCGCAAACAGTACATTTTAACCAAACAGCCATAAAATACAAGTCAAAAAGAAACCTTTCAAAAATATAAATTAATTTTTTTAAATTTTTATTAGCATCTATAGAAGCCGAATTAAAACCTGATGAAGGTAAGGGTTTATTTAAATTACCCTTTAATCGAAACTTTTATTATCAAATTACGTAAATAATACGAGGTTTTTCCAAGAATTCTCACATTTTTAAAAGTATTTGATAAGATCTTTAAAACAAGCTAAGCTATACGTTATTCGGATGGAAAACACCAGAGTTATTAACAAAAAACACGATTATGTCAAAAAAAAAAATAAAAAAAAAATGAGGAATTATATTATCGGTTTCTCCACAAAAATGAAAATTATTCCTATTTCACATATAATTAGGTTTACTTATGTATTAACAACGTGTCTTAAAATTGTATCCAGTTTAAAATGTCTAGATTTGAAATAAACTGAATTTGTGAGTATTTTGCTGCTCGGAAATAGTTGAAATGGAGGTATTTATACGCTCCCAAAAAATTGACAGGAAAAGGTATACAGTTTTTCTACTGTAACTTCTTGAATTCTAAAAATATTTCATTGATCGAAAACTTATAATTTATTATACTGAATTATGAGTAAGTACTATAAGATCTTGAAAGTTGAACTTTTTTGAAGCCTTTAGTGTTTAAACTTTTTACACTATGTTCAAAAATAAAATGTCAAAATATCAATTAGATTGTATCGTAGAGAAATAAATAAAGATGTGTAATAGGGGCCTTACTCTCCCCCATGTCTAACAGCTTCCTGTTTTCAGAATAGACGAGATCCATTCTTTTTTCGAAGTCAAAATTGAAATATCCAAATAAACTTCGTCAAAAGACTTCGATCCGGAAACTTGTGTTTGAGGAAAGGAACTCTACTATGAATTCTTCTTCCACATAGAAAATAAGGTTTGTTATATTTCGAAAATTTCTTCCGATGTGGCCAAAGTTTCTGGTGATATCCCATCTCTAGAAAACAAGGTTTCTATTAACATCTCTGAGGTCACCTCTGACTTCGACATTAAAATATCGTCATTATTGTCAAGTTCCTGTCGATATTTTGTCTTTCAAAAAAATATGAAAGAGATAGAAAAGTTAATAGAGGAAGCAGGGACAATAGACAAAGGAATTGAACTCATTTCAGCAGAGATAAAAGACGATAAAGCGAAATGTAAATTGGAGTCACGGTCTCGACATTTGGCGGGAGCGGAGGTCCTGTTCGTATTAAGTTCCAATTTCGGACCGAAAGTCGTCATGAAACAACTACATGAATTAGTTCAAATCAGCTGTAATAGGGAATGGATGGTCCGAATAAAAAAAGGCTGAAAACCTATATCTATTGCACTTCGAGGAAATGCCTTGGATGTGCTTCAGACCATAGCTATTAGAGAGATGATTTCGAAAAGCTTAAGAACAGATTAAAAATGGCGATAGGGTCACGCACATTTTGAGTATGTCGAAGTTTAAAAATCGAAGAAAAAAAGAGATGAGGCTTTTCAAGAATATAAGGTAAATATTGCCAGGTTAGCACAATATACGTATACAACAGCTCTCAAAGACATGATGGGAAAGTTGGAAGCTCAAACATTTATTATTAAAGGTCTTCAGGATCATGGAATACAGCGAATACTGCGAATAGCTCGTCACAAGAATAGCTTCTTTGAAATGTCGTGAAATGTCGTATTATGTATATGTAATAGTGAAATACATTGTTGGTGGATACCGGAGCTATCAGGGCCATTATACCACCGACAGTTATAAATAGTGGTAAGAAACTTTTACCAACGAAGTTGCGACTGCGGACTGCCACAGGTAAAATTTTAATACCCACGGAGAAACGCAGATATAATTAAGAATTGGGAAAAAAGGTCGTCCATACTGTCAAAGTTGCTGACATCGAAGAGGATTTTATATTAGAAATGGACTTAATGAATTTGCTTGGATGCCTAATGGATTGTTAATGGATCCAGTTATGCCTGAGAGGAGTGAAACGATTTTAATGGCGCCCTGCAGGTAATTTTGGAAGAAGGAACACCTCTTATAATGGAGCCTTGTTACCACGATGAGGACGTTAACCGAGGAATCATAATTGGAAAGGACTTGGTGACTTCTACTAAAGAAATTTCTGTAAGACTTATTAAGGTCAATGACTACCCAGTGATCATAAAAAAAGATACGAAAGTAGGAATCTGTGTAGATGTGACGCCCACAATTTGTGAGATGACAACATCGACTAGTTATAACGAGAGGTTCGACCAAATGGTTGCAGTTGCTGGTCAGTCTATAAATTATTTGGAGAAAAAGAGATTAAGGGAATTTCTTTGGCGATAACATTGCATCCTTGAACCAGAAGGAGGAAAGGCAGGAAGAACTACCCTTGTTAAACATAAAAGTAATACTTGTAACGCTAAACCAATTCGTCAAACAGCTCAGAACTGTTTTACGTCAAACAGAGGAAAGTGAAAGTATTGTTCAGGCAATGAAGAAAGTCGGAGTGATAGAACTTTCTACCAGGCCAGGGATCTCTCCGTTAGTTATGGTCAAGAAGAAAGGCGGAACTACGAGGTTCTGTGTGGATTACCGTTTGTTAAACAATATTACCAAAAGGATAGTTACAGTTTGTCAAATATACGGTCATACTACTTGGCCCATTGATATTAGGCTCCACCTAAGAAGCGCATTCAACAGAAACACAATTCACTGAATGCGCTTCCACTTATTTTTCTACGCGAGTGGACAAAATCGCCAATTATCACCGTATGTTTGAGAAGCTGTCCCTATAACACGAATCAATGATACGTTGGATGTATTGGCTGGAAGAAAATTATTTTCTACGTTGGACTTAAAGTCTTGATATTGGTAGGTAGAAATAGACCCAGTGGATAAGGAAAAGATAGCCTTTACCACAATATCCGGATTGTGGCAATTCAACGTTATGATATTTGGACTCTGTAATACTCCTGCGGCATTTTGAGAGCTTTACGTAAAACCTGTTGACAGGGTTATCTTGGAAAACGTGCCTGGTATTTTGTGACGACGTAATTGTCTTCGTGGAGACTCTTTTGAAGAATTTAGAAGACGTTTTTAATCGACTGAAAGCTTCCCTATTGATGTTAAACCCCAACAAGGGCCAGTTATTTCAAAGTAAAGTCAATTATCTAGGTCATATAGTCAGCAAAGAAGTAGTGGCTGTGAATAAGGGAAAAATTGATTCCATTAAGGAATGACTAGAACCCACTGACAAACATCAAATGAGAAGTTTTATTTGACTATATACTTACTATCTAAGGTTCATTAAAAAGTTGGAGATGCAATTGGGATGGAGACTGCCAAATTTCCTTTCGAAACCTTAATGAAGTATTTAATCACAACAGCATTAAAAGAGTATCCACTGTCAGGAGGAGAGTTTATCTTAGATACAGATTACAGATGCAAGTAAAATATGAATTTGCAGAGTGCTATCTCAGATCAAAGGGACAGAAACGTATTTTTGGATATTTTAGTAAAGTGCTTTCAAAACCCCAGCGAGAGTATTGTGTCACGAAAAATGAATTTCTAGAAGTAGTGAAATCAGTAGAATACTTCTATCAATACCTCTAAGGAAGGAAGTTTCTAATCCGAACCGACCATGCCTCAACCACTTAGGTTAAGGCAGTTTAAGATCCCAGAAGGTCACATGGATTGAACGACTCCAAGATACAATTTCAAAATTGAGCATCGGGCAGGAATTAGTCACAGGAACGCCGATTCTCTTTCTAGAAGTTAGTACCCAGCAGAGTCCGTACCCATTGCAACAAAACATAATCAAAGAAAGGAGTACAGCTAAAAACAACGGTGGTCGACGACGAGTGGACGCCTACTAAGATCAGGGTCGAACAAGGGAAAGATCCAATTTTACAGAAAATTCTTAAATTGAAAGAAGAAAATCGTCAACCATCTTGTCAAGAAATATCAAGCTCAAGTAGTTAAGAGGTGTTGGGCCCTGTGGAACTCCTTTATAATGAAAAACAGCTTGCTTAAACGAGTACTGGAAAATGATGATGGTATAGCGAGGAGAACACAATTGATGATTACCAAGAGCAGAGAAGAGCCGAAGTATTTCGTTAGTTACATGTTACATGACAGTCCATCATAAAGACATTTCTAGTAAATAAAACCCTTCAGAGAATGCGGGAACGGTTTAATTATATCAATAGTTTCGACGATGTAAAGAAATGGTGTAAGGAATGTACTAACGTGCCACGAGTACTGGAACTTATCGAAAAGGAAGGCTCCTACGAGGCAATACAATGTTAGATGTCCGTTTGAGAGAAAGCAAAAGAAAAGCTTTCCCCTCGCCTGGCAAGGTCTTATGCTCTTCAGAATCGCCTGTCATTGTACACATTTCTTCTAAATGACTTACTCAAACACATACTTAAATTTAAACCTTACAGGAGAAAGTTTATTTTACCCCCTAAATTTGCACTTTTCGATTCACCTGGTAGATACACGTGCACCGCTGAGGCCTGCCAGGTCATGGTTTTTAGCTTTGGTGTGCTATGAATTATCACTCTACAAATTTTTAGCCTTACAGGACGACCGTTAGTCAAAAGGTTCACTAGCTCTTAGACTATTGGAAACATATGGGAAACTTTTTTATTATTAATTTTACGAAAAAAAGTTATTCATTATAAAAAGTTCTGCATGCCCCAAAACCTAAGATTCAATCATCAGCTATCAAATTTTCTGAATATTATACGAGGTATGTCAAAAAATATGAATTTCGGTCAAGGGTAAAGTACCTTTATTTCTCTCAATATCGAAAATTCTTATGATAAAAAGTTGTTTGGAATTAAAAACTAAGATCAAATATGCAATTACATGCTTCTTATTGAAAAAAAATTTTTTCTCAAATTTAAGGATACCCAACATTGTTTTTAATTATTACAAATATGATAACTCATTTATTATTCATTTTACGAAAAAAAGTTATTCTTCGTAAAAAGCTTTGCATGGTCTAAAATCTAAGACACAACCATGATATATCAACTTTTATTAATTTTATACGAGGTGTGTCAAAAAATATGAAATTCGCTCAATATTATAGCACCTTTATATTTCACAGTATTTCAATTAGAAGGATGTAATTGCATATTGACACATAGTTTTTAGTTCTAAACAACTTTTTTAATAACTGTTTTCAATATTGTGAAAAATAAAGGTACTTTACTCTTGAGTGAAATTCATATTTTTTGACATAACTCGTATAAAATTAATAAAATGTGATATCTGTTGGTTGCATCTTCGGCCTTATGACCTACAGAGCTTTTTATAAAGAATACCTTTTTTTCGTAAAAGTAATAATAAGAGTTATCGTATGTGTAATGAATCAAAACGAAGTTAGTATCAATAAATTTGAGAAAAATTTGGAAAATATTTTTTTCCAATTAGAAGCATGTAATTGCATATTTGAGCTTAGTTTTTATTTCCAAACAACTTTTCAGAATAAGCATTTTCGATATTGAGAGAAATAAAGGTACTTTACTCTTGAACGAAATTCATATTTTTTGACATACCTCGTATAATATTCAGAAAATTTGATATCTGATGATTGAATTTTAGGTTTTGGGGCATGCAGAACTTTTTATAAAGAATAACTTTTTTTCGTAAAATTAATAATAAAAAAGTTTCCCATATGTTTCCAACTCAAGTAGACACGCTGTATATTGATCGTATTGAATTACTTCACTAAAGAACATAAAAACTACAGGCTATTACTCGTAAATCGGATGGAATGGTAGAGCGAATAAATAGGGCAGTTGAGAAGCATTTAATAAATATATTGTCCAATCAGCAGCGAAATTGATATCCGTAACTTCCGTTCTTCGCAATGACTTACAGATGTGAGTACCTTGTGATTTAGAGTTTGGATGTCGATGGATAAGACGTAGCTGGTGAAGTTTATGTGAATGGATTGCGAAGAAGAATGGAGATTCGTAAACCGAACCGAGTTGTTCTCCCAAGGTCTGACAATCTCCCAAGGTCTGACAAGGTCCGTCCTTAAGTATGGAGTAGATTAACGACGTTATCTACCGAATAAGCAAAATTCCGATGGGAAGGCGGATGATAGTATCTACACAACAACCGGCTGGCGTCAATTCAAAGAGACCACGTCAAAGGTGAAGAAGTGGAAATAAACCAAGTCCAAGAAGTATGTAACCTCATGTTTGATGAATCCATAAATGCCTATGGAGGTACCAATAGAGCAAAACATGATGTTGTCACTGAAGAAAACCAAGATCTGCCACTTATAGATGACTACTCACTGGCCCATACAATACTGACCGCTATTTAAGATGCACAAGTGTTGGAATCCGACTTTCAAAGGAAGTTTGGCTGAGTTGCAGAACTTCAATGCCAACTGTCAACTTCGGGAAAAGCTGTGAAACTCCAAGATGCATGACGTTATATTTCCCAGCTGGTAATAAAAGACACTGCCCATGACCAGCCTACATACCTACCTAGTATAAAAAGCTTTAATTCCATTGAGAGCCAAGTTTAGTGATTATTATACATTTAACTTAGAAAATTATGTATTCCTTGACGAGTAATTGCACATTAAAACGGACTTATACTTATAGATGTATAGTTGGTTGGCGATTACAATACTCTAAATAGATAACCAATCAATGATGCGAATAAAGATAATTTGACACAAAAGTAATCTATCGTCACAGTATTTTCACAATATCATATGGTAAAATGGCAATTGCAATTTCTAGGTTAGTATTTTTCAGCGACGTAAGTATAAATATTTTATGTCATTGGTATATTCGGACATTGTATAGCGAAATTTGATTTAATTTTTATTTATTTTTACTGCAAAATATTTTAAATATTAATATTCTTTCAAATATTTGTATAAATATTGATGTTTATATAAATATAAATACGAGTATATTCTGACAACTATCAGATTTAACTAAAAATTCATGTAATGACTTGCGACATTCTTAAAATCCCAATATATCAAAATTAATGACGCACTGAAAAAAGGGTTTGGGATCCACTATATCTTTGTATTCGTGCACATATTCCATAACTCTTTTAGTTTCACACTAATTTAGAAAAACTTCAAAAACTTTATTAAACTTCAAAATGTAATTAAATATTAACTTGTTTATTTTAAATTTAGGCAAATTAATTTTCATTTTTGTGGAAAAGCCAACAACTTAATTACTTATTTTTTTCGTTTTTCTTTAATGAGATAAGCGTCTTTGTAAACTCGTAGTGTTTTCATCCAAATTACTTATGGTTTAGCTCAGTTTAAAGATTTCATTAAAATACTTTTAAAAACATTGTAAGCATTTTTTTGATACAACTATTTTATTCTACGAGAGTGCAAAAATGTCTACTTTCGCGCACGCATTTTAGTTTAGAAAGTTTCACTTTTCCGCACTCGTGTTACTTTTCCGCACGCGGTTTTTACTTTTCCGCACGCGTGTTAATTTAGATATGTTAATATGGCCTTAAAGTAATTATAATACATGCAATAAACTAATATTTAGATATTATTTACTAATTTATTTCAAATATATCTTATTGTGTTCCTGTTTTAATGAAATTAACGCGACAATTCGATGAAATAAAATTATTTTGACATAATATTCGAAAGTCAAATCGGTAGACAATAACAGTCGTTTTGAGTCATCGTCATGGAAACCAAGATCGTCGTCATGCTAACTAATTATATTGAAAGTTTGGTTTTGACAACCTTGTCAAAGAATTAATTTGTGTATGTATTTTCATATTAATTAAATTAATTGATTAGATTTGGTAATTTTTTAAAGACTCTTAGAAAAAAATTGTTCCTAACTCTTGCAGAAAGTCTCTTTTCCGCACTCGACTGCTTGCCGAACTCCCGCTTCGCGTCGTTCGGCAAACTGCAGTCGCGTGCGGAAAAGTATGACTTTCTGCACTTGTTAGGAAAATAATTATTACGTTATTTAATGATAAACGTTTTCATTGAAGGTTAATTCAAATAAACTCTTACCTTCATCAGGTTGTAACTTGGGTTGTATAGCCGCAATAAACATAAAAAATGGTGAATTTGTACACCTGGTTCCAAAAAAAACTGATACGACTCTTGAAGCGTATTTTATAGAAAATTGAGCAGTGTATTTTGAAGGATAAATACTTAATATTTACATACTGTCAATGTCACTGCCAAATCTTAAAATTTGTCAGATAGCTTATTCTGTTCCACGGTTATTAGACTTTATTATTAATCTTTATTATTAATACTTTCTCCGCAACTGAGAGTATCTTATCAACTGGGTTTTTTTTTAAACAATAGATGATAAAATAAAAATATTGACAGTTCAAAAATGTGAACATTATTGCATTGTGTGTGGCCTAAGTTTGGGCTGAAAACTGAAATGTATTACATTTTTACAAAATTTTGGAATATGTTTAATTACGTAGACCAATTTTAACAGTTGTTTTCAATACAGATTTCAATCCTCTACAAATAGTTTCTAATGTCTTTTGATGTCAAATAATTAGGGAAGCTGGAATTTAACAGTTTAGAATTTTACATTGAGTTAATGCAAAATTGTGACGCATGTCAAAATTCTCAATGTATTTTAATTGTATTCATTTTCTTCGAATCCTGAGAAAACTAATAAATATTTTTGAAAAATTTAAACTCAGAATGAAAGACTACATTATTACCGAGGGCTGAAAGTCCCTGAAAACTTCTATAATATTTATTTTAATAAGTTACAGGGCTGAATTGAATATTAATTTGTTTTGTTGTATAATCCACGTTTACAATAATTATGTGATCTATTTGATGTAAAAACTATCAGTTAGATAGTTAATATAAAAGTTTAGATATATTTAAAATAATATAAACATTTAGACCTTAATAATTAGTACAATTTATGAATTAACATAATATGTAATCAGTTGTTTGTTGTTTGTTTATTTTATTATTTGTATGTCATAATAAATATAATGTCAGATCAATCAAATACACTGCTCAACATGATCAAATCTTACCAAGAGTCGTATCAGTTTTTTTAGGAACCGGCTGTACATTAATAACTTGAAGAATAATAATTTCAAACTTTATCAAATTGGAGTTATTTAAAGGTTATATTGTTTCACTGCCGAGAAGGATTGCTACTCCCTAACAAACTTTTTTTTGTTTCGCATATGACATGTTTCGGGTTCTTTAGAATTTTGAAGTTTTACAATATTTTACCTTGAAAGATTGGACTAATAACAAAAAATTATGTTTTATTTCTGTTACCCTCAAAAAAATTGCAGTAGTAATTTTACGACGTTTTTATAATAAATACATTGTAATACATTTAATTACCTCAACCAACTCAACTTCTAGGGAAATCCCTGTAGATTTGCAATTACCTATGTACATTTTAAAAATTAGTTTTAAAAGGAAAGGAAGATTCGCAATTGTGCACTATTTAAAAATTAGTTTTTAATAGTGAAATCCCCGAAGATTTGTAATTCTGTGATTTTTCAAAAGGTAGAGGAAACCCCGAAACAATATATGACCCTATAAATAGTAGCCAGCCGCAATTTCGGGTTCATTTTATTTAAATTTAAAGTCCAACTCTCGTTAAGGAGAATAAATTTTTTTGTGTGATTAGTTTCAAAATAATTGATTGTTCGCATTTCAATTAAGTAATGGACACTTCCAAACGAGGCTACGCGCTTTTAAAAGCGGCAAAAGTCGTTCAAGTTCAAGGTAAGTAATATCATATTTTATTTGAGTAGTCTATTAGTTGATAAAATTTTAAACAAACACTTATAATATGACTTCTACAAAAAAATTGCATTTAAAATTTATTTAAGAAATAGGTAGGTTAATAACAGCAAATTTAACTTAATTTAATATAATATTATTCATTATAATAAGTAATATATATTTTTAAGAATATTTCTGATTAATGTATAATGACGATTTTTTTAAATTGTAATTAGAATTCTTCTTCTTTTATATGGGCAAAGTGCCTATCCCGTCTCTTTCGTGGTGAATCTATGCTTTTTTCTAAGCACATTGCACTATTCTAACTATGCTGTTCTCTTCCATTTTACTGATGTACCTGTTCCATGCTGTTTTTTTTTTGGAATAGGTTTCTAATCTCATTGCCCATTTATCTGCCTAATAGTGTTTTTGCTGAATATGTCATGACAGGTCAGATTACCTATTTGTGTGTTTATCTGTGTTTATTTGTGTGTCAGATTATTTCAATAGTCTTTTCCTTTCTACTCCTCTCTTTTTCTCGATCTTTCCCTTCACTATTAGTTGAGCATATTGGTACTTATTATTTCTCAGTATGTTGGCTAGGTCTGATGTTTCTCGTTCTTTACCTATTCTATGGGGCAATTTTTCGTTTGAGGTATGCAATGTCCATGAAATTTTAAGGATTCTCCGGTAGATCCACATCCGCATTTCAAAGGCCTCCAATTTATTTACAGTTGATATTTTAAGGGTCCACGTTTCAACTGCATACAGAAGAGTCGACGACCAGACGTAGCATTTCGATAAACGTAGTCGAATTTCGAGTTATATTCAGCAGTCTTTCGATTTTTTCGAACGATTTTCTGGCCTGTTCTATTCTCTTATTTCTAGATCAAAATTGAGGCTGCTATCTATCCAACACTCCTGCTATTTACTGACTTGTTCTAAAATAAGCCCGTTTATTGTGCAAAGTTGAGGTATGTTTTGGTTTTTCAGTGAGGTACTTTGGTTTTCTTAATGTTTACTTCCTCTGCAATGTTATTATCGCCCAATAGTTTATTCCCTAATATTTTTACTGCATTACTTGTTCTATTATTTGGTTTTCAATTTTAAGTGCTTCTAATATTAAATCGAGGCTATTTGTACTCTACTTTGGACAACAAGGTGTTCAACCATCAAGCAGATTTCTCAGACATGAATGTCTTTACCGTGGTGCTGTTGATCTCCTTCGGCTGATTTTATTTTGCATTATGAGTTGAAGCCGCTTATACCGGCTCACTCTCATAATGTGTCCAAAGTACTGTAACTGTAGTATCTCTTTTTAATAGTTATTATAATCTCTTTATCAATTTTAATAACCCTGACACCTCTGTATTGGTCATTCTATGTATCCATGAAATTCGTAATAATTCGTAGATAATATTCTCCGATACAACCAGAACTCAAATGTTTCTATTTTGTTAATGTTATAATGTTAACGTCTTCTTTAGTGTCCTAGATTTCACGCCGCAGTACATCACATAGCATATCATATGCCGTGTAATTAATTCTAGACTTAAATCTAGACTGTAGAAAACTTTCAAGTTTTATAAATGTCCCTGAGACCTTTTAATGCTAATCTTCATTTTTTGAAAGTTTTCAACAGCTTGGTTAAAATAATACCTAAATAGTTGTATTTTGTCGCTCTTGCAATCAGCTTTTGATGTATGTATAGTATGCATATATTTTCGGTACTTCTGACCGATTTTGTTGCAAGGACAAATTTAATTTTGTTCGTGTTTAAGGAGGGACCAAATTCTTCACTAATACAATTTACATTAACAAAGGCCTGTAGGTCTTCAAGCGATTCCGCTATTAGTACTCTGTCGTCTACGTATCTCAGATTGTTGTTTGAACTTTAATGCGATAACTCAGAAAATCCAAAGCTTTGTTCAAAATGTCTTCCGAGTATATGTTAAAACGGATTAGCGAGAGCACACAACTGTTATTTTTTTAACTTCAGTATTCTTTCTATCTATTTATCCTATAGCTCTTTAACCACAATAGAGATTGGAAATAATGTTGATATCTCTTGTAACCAGGTTTTTTCTCAATAAAAATTGAGGCCATGAGCGCCAGGGTGGCCTAACTTATAAGAATATTACTTTACATAATCAAAGAAAATGATCAGAAGCTATCAATGTCCGATTATTTTATTAATTGTATGTTGACCAAGAATGATTCTTGGTCAACGTACAATTACTATTACTAAAACAATCGGACATTGTTAGATTTGATCATTTTCTTTGATTATTTAAAGTAATGTTCTTATCAGTTAGACCACTCTTGCTCTCATGGTCTCAATTATTATTTCAGATGAGCATTGCGAACTTTATCAAATTGATATTCAATAAAGCACAAATTTATAATTTCTTTCTTGGCAGTATTTAGATCATTTTTTTTTCGGTATGGTTACAAAGGGTGATATCAGCCTTTTCGGTGGTATAGTTCCTGATTCATAAATGTTGTTAAATATATTTTTATAAATATATGAATATGCTCTTCATCAATAAGGACTTTCGATGATAGCTAGTCTAGACCGGATGTTTTTCTCTTTCTCGTTGAATTTACATCATATAGAATTTGTTCCATTTATGTAATTTTTTTTCGCCACTCTTTTGCTATATATTGGGTGCGTTATTAATTGCTTTGTATTTTTCGGATTTACTTTTGTATATTCTTTTATTTGTAAGTTGCTTGATTTTATCTTGCATCTCTCTATGTTTTACATATTGTATTTCCCTCCCATCTATTTGCTTTAAAGCTTTCTTCAAGGCTAATAAAATCATATCTTTTTTTTTGTTTTGTTTTCCATTTTTATTTTACTACGTATGTGATGTGTTATTGTTTTATATTGTCCATGTTTACGTTCTTCTTTTATATAGGAGTAGAAGTAATTCAGTACTCATCAATTCTTGCTTTGCTGTGTGTATTATTTTCTTCTACTTTTCTACTACTGCCTTAGAGATTTTTTCAGGGCTAATTTAAAGTGATACAATATTTTGTTTATACTATGTTTATTATTTTGTAGATGTGACTTGTATTAACTCATTTTTATTGTATTCGTTGTCCTCTTATTGTCTTTCATATTTCGTTCTGTTCTGTTTTGGTTTTCTGCTTTCCGATTCATAAGTCTCTTGCGTTGTTTCAAATTTACATTTCTTTCCTTCTTTCTCCCTTCTTTATACTCTTTCAGGTGTCAGATTTCTGTTTAGTTTAGCTACATACCCTCCCATCTCTTCTATTCTTTTTTGTCTTGTGCTATTATTTTCATTTCTCCAAGCGTCTTCTGTTTAATCTTTCCCGCATCCATTTTTTTCTCTGTAAGCTTTTTTCGGTTTTGTGATATTTCTTGTCTCGTGAATTTTTCTCGTTGGTCTACTACTGTGTTTCATTCTCATCAGATATCCATACCAGTTTAATTGTCTCTTTACTATGTTGTTCATTATTGGTTCCTGCTTGGTTATCCCTCATATTTTCTCTTGTCTCATTTCTTTATATACTATAAATCTATACCATTTGGTCTTTCCAACTATAGCTCGTAGATGTCTCATCTCCATTGAGTTTATCCTACCATTATGTTTTTTTTTTGAAAAGTCCAATTTTCACTCGTATGTACCTATCATTGGTATCACAATCCTATTACATATATATATATATATATATTTTTTGATTTTTGTTTCTGGGGACAATTCTTTCTTTCTCAGAACTAGTGCTAGTTCGTAGTATAGTTTTAATTTTTTTTGTTCTGTTTGTTACTTCGAGGTCTACCCATCATTGGTAATTATTCTTGTTCTGATGCTATGGCTTTGTGGCATTTATGTAATTTACTATTCTAATTAAGCCACAATTTAACTTGAAAAATGATTTTATTGACTTTCGACTTCCACTTCGGAGGCCGTTGTCGAAATAGTAAATTGGTAATTATACTTCCAAGATATGTGGTACACATATGTGGTAACTATTTCCAGTTGAGTATTTTTGCATTATATATTTATTTTATTTTCTTCCTATTCACCGATCACCATTATTTTACTTTCCTAGATGTTAGTTTCCATTATTAATTTCTCTATTTTCTCTGTCCATATGTTTATAAGTTTTTGAATTTTGGTCATGGAATCTGCTATAAGATACCTCTTTCCGAATTTTTCAGATCTTTCTCTTGTTATCTGTACATGCCCTTTTAATACTCTGTAAATATTTTCAATCATTTATATCAGCGTAATTGGTACTTTCATTTTCTGCAAGCAATTTTCTTTCTATAGAGTCGAATGCTGATGTTAGATCTATGAACGCCATAATGAGCTTTCCATCCGAGTCAATACTTCTTTCTAATATATTTCTAATGATGTTTTTCTATTATCGTTTGTTTGTCTTTCTGGTCTAAACTTTGCTTGTTCTTTTCCCAGTTCTTTTTCTACCTCTTGTCTTAGTGTCTTTTCTACTATTTTCGTGTAAAACATACCGATAACAAACATATTGCTCTATATTTTTCGGAGTTTACCTGTTCTCCGTTTTTGTATATTGGCACTACAAGGTTTCTTTGACAGCCTTGTGGGATTTGTTGCTTTTTCCATGCCTCTTTGTATATTTTCCATAGCCAGAAATCCCTTCTTCTCCCATGTATTTTACCATTTCCGGGTCTATGTCATCATCCCCTCCAGCTTTACCTGTTTTTATGCTTAATACTTCCTAATCAACTATTCTCAATGGGAAATAAGGCACACTTTAACTAAAACAAAAATGATTTTATTAACGTTTCAACGTCCACATTCACATACGATGTGAACGTCGAAACGTTAATAAAATCATTTTTATTTTAATTATATTGTGCCTTATTTCCCATTTGGAATAGTTGTTTACAAAAATGCCAGAAGGAAATAGCTTCAGAACAACATTGATACTTCCTGTATTACCTCTTCTCTACTTCTTCATCATTGCTATTCTCACTTTTGACACTACAGCCCGAAAGAGTTCAGTTGAGCTGCATCCAAACCATTCTCTGAGATTCCTCAGCCAGGACATTTTTCTCCTACCTATGCTGCGCCTTCCTTGAATCTTTCCCCGCATAATTAATTTTAGGAGTTCATATCTGCCACCTCGTGTTATATAACCCAAGTATTGAAGTTTTCTTATTTTGATGGAATCCAATATATATCTCTCTGCTGTTCTGTACTCTCCTTAGTACTTAGTACTTCTGTTCTGTATTCTTCTCTACTTATTGGCTCTAATTCTTTCTTCTCTTTATCTTGATATGTTTAATATCTGTTGTGTACTGGTTCATTTCTAAATTTATTTTCGTAGTATTATTTCCATACTTTACATAGCTATATGTTCTGCATTTGGCTAAGTTTGAATTGTTGTATCCTTTACTGCAATTATTTATTTTATGTTTTTCTTCCTAATATGTCTGATTGTTGTCCAAAAGTTTTTATTATTTGTTACACAGTTTTTCTGTAATTATTCTCCAAACTGCTCTTACGTCTTTGCTTTGGACTGCCTTATGATGCTTTTCGCTACTCGTCTCAGGTTTTTATATTCTTCTTTATCTTCTTCCAGCTCGGTTTCAATGTATTTTTTCCATGCTATTTTCTTTTTCTTGACTGCTGCCTTATTGTTCCACTACCTCGCTATTTTATGGTGTTAATTATGTTTTCTGATTCCACATATTCCTGTTGCTGTAGACTTTATCACTACTTTAAAGGCGTTCAATCTTTCTTCCAGTGCCTTTTGGATTTCTATTTGTATGAATCTTCGATTTGTTTCTATTTTGTAATGTTCTAATTTGAGCTAATTGACTTTTATTCTTTGTTAATATTTTCTTTCCACCTCCTAACCATCCTATGCTGTGTAGGTAATTCCGATTCCTATTCTTATTCTGTTACGACATAATGTATTTTATCTTCTACATTTTTCGTATAAACTGTGTAATCTATAAAACTTTTCCATTTTTGTCCTCCTCTACAAACGTATGTTTGTATTCCATACTTTGATTTGTAAATTTGTTTCCACTGTAATTTTGTAGTACCCAATTTTCACTGTTTTTTCTTTATCTACCATCTCCCTTGCTTTGTGTCAACGATTTGATTTTTCCTCTCTCTCTCTCTCTCTCTCTCTCTCTCTCTCTCCTTTTGTGAGGTCCTCTGTTATCCATATTTTCTCGGGTTCAACATTCTTTAGTTTGTTCTTGTTCCGTACGATGGTTGTTTTAATATTCGAAACGAATAGGCACCAAAAGAAGAAGAATAAATAAATTATTTTTCCTTTTGTCTTCATCCATTATTTCTATTGTTCGTTGGATCGATCGTTCTATTATATCTTCTCGTATCTTTTTTTTTTCTTTTTTAATCAATTCATTTCCTTCTATCAAGTCTTATCTTTTCTTGGTCCAGTCATTTTTCATTCTTTGTATTTCTAGTTTTTTATTTTTTCATTATTTAGTTTAATTTCCTCTTTTAGTTCTTTTGGTCTGTATTTCTTTTCTCCATATTTTCCTCTTTCATTTCTATTTTAAGCTATTTATTTCTTTTTTAATCTCCTTATGTA
Organism: Diabrotica virgifera virgifera; assembly: GCF_917563875.1. NCBI lineage: Eukaryota > Metazoa > Arthropoda > Insecta > Coleoptera > Chrysomelidae > Diabrotica > Diabrotica virgifera. The sequence goes on along the minus strand of NC_065451.1, from coordinate 96,931,296 downwards.
GTTCTGCTAACATTTTCTATGTTTTATTCATTTCTTGTTTTTCTTTGTTGTCTTTTTGGGGCGTTTTTATGGTCGACTAACTTTTCTGAAATACTTCCTCTTCGTCAAATGAATTATCATGTTCACGTTTACTCGTTGTATTGTTCATTCTAGTGGGATTGTAGGTAAATACCCGTATCCTTATTGTTTCAACTAGCTTCTTTTTGGGGTTTATTTTAATTTGTTTTTGATAGTATGTTAAAATATTGCTGAATTTTTGATTTTATGGAATGTAAGTAATCAAAGGCATGCATTAACTTACAGTTTTTTAGTCTGTTGCGTTGTGTCTTTGACTACACTTTCATTTAACTATTTGTCTGGTTTTTAAAATTTTATTATTTTTTTATACTACTGATATTTTGATTTTTATGAGAGCTAATTTTACACCTTATTTACTTTCGACTTCCAGGAATGACCTCCTTTATATTTCAGATAAATATTATTTTTTCTTGGCATTTTACTTTTACCTTTTGAGAACCAGAAGGGATGCATTTTATTTTATGTTTTTGTTTATTTTGTTATTATGTTAGTTTTATTTTTCTCCAACCAATTTCAATATCTTCTTTCCACGTGATTAGTTTTTCCAGGTCTAGCCTACTTTGATATAGCTTTTTGTCGGATGATCATACAATTTTTTCATATTACATAATTTTGATTTCTAATTTTGGTGGTTTTCTCATATTATTTCATCATATTAAAATAAATTAATCCCAAAATTAGCTTTTGCTTGGTTCCTTTTCATACAATCTTCTTCTTTAAGTGTCTTCTCTCAATCAGAGGTTGGATATCATCATCACTATCCCTACTCTATTTACCGCTGCTCTGAAGAATTCTGTAGAACTGTGTTTAAATCAGTCCCTCAAATGCTTTAACCATGACGCTCTCCTTCTTCCTATACACCTTCCGCCTCTTATCTGTCCCTGTATTATCAGTCTTAGAATTTTATATCGTTTTCCCTTCATTATGTATCCCAGATATTGTAACTTTCTTATTTTTATTGTCTTTATTATTTCGCATTCTTTGCTGATTCTAACACTCATGTCAATGCTATTCTAACTATCCTTCTTTAACACCACATTTTAAATGACTGTAGCTTATTATTATGTGTTCTTGCTTCAATGTCCAGATTTCAAGTCCATATCGAGAACACGTTGCATCTCAAAGCTCTTACTATCGGGCGACCCTTACTCTCAGTTCTAATCTAAGGTCTTTGTTGCAGAGAGTTGTTTTAATTTTTTCTAACGCATTTCTTGCTATTTCAATCCTGGTCCTTAGATATTTCTGTTGTTTGATCATTTTTCATACAATTCTTGTTTATAATGTTTACTTCTGTTTGTAAGAATGTAGTCAGTCATTGGCCCCGTGTGTTAGTAAAGGATACCCGTATTGGTCTTTGTGATTGAAATATGTATTATTAGTTCTGTATCAATTCTGGACGTAGAAGTTCATAGGGGGATTCTAATTTTAATTTTATATACTTTTTAAATTTTTGCTTTATGACTAGTATTGTCGTTGCCAATTTTTGCATTCATGTCCCCCATGATATATAAATCAGATGTTTTTGGTATTGTATCTACCACCTTTTGGGGATCTTCATAAAATTTAACTATGGTATATTATATTATGTTGGTTTTCAGTTCTAATGTCCGTATACACTTATGGTTTATGGTCGTTGTTGTTCTGGTTTTAGATAGACCAACAGCATTCGATCTGAGACTTATTCTACATGTTCGATTCTATTCTCTAGTTCTTATCTTATTATTAGACCTTTACCTTTCTTCGCTCTATTATTCTTGGGAACTTTGCTGTATATGAGGAGGTATTCGCCTAACCACTGTTGTGGCCCTTTGTCTTTTTTCGTTTCTTGAATAACGGTCCGGTTCCGATACTTACTATCATTTCTAAGCCGTTCTAATTCTACTCTTGGTACCTTGGTAGGTTTATACGGGCTTTCAACAGGAAATAACGTCGCACACGATGGAAGAGCTAATTAACTCCCATAATCATTGGCAGATTGATTAGAATTAAAATATAATACTTTTAGTCTACTTTTTGCAGGCAGTACTAAGTTATTTTATTTGTCTTCATGGATATTTAAATTTAATTTGTGGAAAATTTATGTAAACATACAAATTTTTTCAATGTTTTAGTTTTCAGATTAGTTTTAATTTAGGATGAAATATTTTGAGTATTAATTAAATGTTTCTGATCAATTATTAAACTTCATTTGCTTTGTTTTTGTAAAATTCAAGTCCTATTATTTTTTTGATATTCATAGGTTTTTTTCTTTCATTTTGCAGATAAGGATAAACCTTCTACTTCTATTAATTACAAATTGGAAAAAAAAGGAAATGCCATCCCAGATATTGTTTTAAAAAGTTGTACCATCAAGGAAGATGTTTCACCAAAGGAACTAGAAGGATATCCATCAAAAAATGATAGTGGTGATAGCTGGAAAAACTATGCAGCGGCAAATCAATCACAAGTGATTCAAAGTAAAGGTAAAACTAAAAAAAATAGTATCATGAAGGAGTATATTGCTTCATCAAATCAACTACAAGAAGATCCCTCAAAAAGCGATAGTGATGATAGCTATGAAAACTATGCAGCTGCAAATCAATCACAAGATGTGATTCAAAGTAAAGGCAAAACCAAAAAAAGTTGTTCCATCAAGGAGGATAATGTTTCATCAAATCAACTACAAGGAGATCCCTCAAAAAGCGATAGTGATGATAGCTGTGAAAATTATGCAGTGGCAAATCAATCACAAGATGTAATTCAAAGTAAAGGCAAAACTAAAAAAAGTTGTTCCATCAAGGAGGATAATGCTTCATCAAACCAACTACAAGGAGATCCCTCAAAAAGCGATAGTGATGATAGCTGTGAAAATTATGCAGCGCCAATTCAATCACAAGTTGTGATTCAAAGTAAAGGCAAAACTAAAAAACTGAAAAATTTTTGTTACTACTGCGAAACTGATGTTACCAATTTTGCACGACACGTAACTGTGCATCATTCAGCTGAACTAGATGTCATTCAACTAAATTCTAAACCGGTGAACAGTTTAGAAAGAAAGCGTTTACTGGCGAAATTAAGAAACAAAGGAAACTATCTCAAACATGAAGATGATGGGCCAAGAAAAGTAAGAAGATCCACGGTTCTGGGCAGATCTTCGGTACCATGTGATAATTGCTTAGGGTATTTCTCTTCGAAGTTATTGTACCGACATAGAAAAAAATGCTCAGGAAAATCAGGGCCAGCGCAAAGTATTGGTCAAAATGTATTGGCAAGTCACATCAAAGTTGATGAAAGATTGAAACGAGAAATTTTTCCACGTATGCGCGCAGACAAGATATCTCTAGAAGCAAAGACAGATGCTTAAATTTGCGCTTTTGGCTCTCGCTTTTTGCGAGTACATAGAGAACATCATTTTGCCACAGTGACGTCACGGAAAATGAGGGAGTTAGCCAGGATACTTATTGAACTTAAAAAAATAAATCCTGAAATAAAATCATTGTTTGATGCATTACAGCCTAAATATTTTGATAATATTGTTCAGGCAACACAAATTGCCTCAGGATATAAATCTTCAAATGACAGCTTTGATGCTCCTTCCTATGCTATGAATATAGTAAATTCTTTTAAACAATGCTGTGACATTGCCATTAACTTTGTTATTAAGAAAAAAGCAAACTACGAATCCATTACAGCCGCAGAAGCGGAAGCGCAGCTTAGAACAATGCTCCACTTATTCACTACGAATTGGAGATATGAGATATCCAGTCAAGCAGCCAACAATTTAAATCTAAAGAGGTGGAACAAGATTACAATTGTCCCTTTAGCAAATGATCTCAAAATCATGAAAGATTTTTTGATAGACTTGTCTAAAAAAGCAGCGGCTGAACTTCAAGTTAATACCAACAAAGTATCCGCATACAATACCCTACTCGAAACATCATATTGCCAAGTTCTTCTACTGAACCGAAGGCGCCCAGGAGAACTTCAAAGAATGAAGTTGGATACATATTTAAGTTGTACTAATGATAAAAGTACGTATGAAGAATTTTCGCTCATTACCAGCCCATCTGAACAAATTTTACTCAAAACTTTCAAGAGAGTTGTGATACGAGGAAAAAGACATAGGGGTGTACCTGTGTTATTCAGTAAAGATGTACAATCTAATATTAATTTATTGATAAGAGCCAGACCAAATATCGTTCCTGAAGAAAATATTTTTTTGTTTGGAAAACCAAATTCTAGGAATGAGATAAGTGGATATAAAATCTTAAGAAAATATGCCCGATTATCAGGAGCCAAAAATCCTGACGCTATTTCATCAACCAGACTAAGGAAACACTTGGCTACAATAAGTCAATTATTTAATATGACGGAAGCCGATATTGAACAACTTGCATTATTCATGGGTCATACAGTAGGTGTCCACAGAGGATCCTATAGGTTACCAGATGATGTTTACCAAACTGCCAAGTTAGCAAAACTTTTATTGGTTATGGAAACTGGAAGTGGTGAGTCATTTAAAGGCAAAAGCCTTGACGATATTCAACTAAATATGGATGAAAATATAATGACTGAAACAAACGAACCAGAAGACAAGGAATACGAAAATTTCCAAGAAGATGTAGTGGTAGTAGAATCTGAGAAATCGAAACCACAAAATGTTAAAAATGCCATTGTCACGTCAACCACTAAAAAAAGGACGTTAGTCCCATGGACCGAGGATCAAAAAGTTTTTGCTAAAAGATTTTTTGCAAAGAATATCAAAAAAAGAAAAGCTCCAAACAGGAGAGAATGTGAAGATTTAATTGAAAAATATCCAGACACTTTCAGAAATAAAAGTTGGTTAAAAATTAAAGTTTTTATCCAAAATCAGTATTCAAGAAAGCCATGATTTGATGAAATTGTTTTGATTTTCTTTCCTGTAAGCTTACTTTTTTATATTTACTTTATACTATATTTTTTTCTGATTTGTATAATAGTTAATTTTTATTTCAAAGTGTGTTTTATAAGATTCAAATAAATTTTTTTTAATTATTATTAAAGGCTGTTTCAATAAAATCATATAGGTACTTAGTTATAGGAAGAATGCAAAAGTAAGAAGTAAGTTTATGATTAATTTTGCACATTAATATTTTTTGCAATTTACAATTTTAGTTGGAGATAAGCCATAATTTAAATTTGAAATTAAATTTATTTGACGTTTCGATTTCCACTTCGGAAATCCTTATCAAAATACAGAATATTAAGAAATGATTGAATTTATTTAATTCAATTTATTAATATTTTGTATTTTAATAACGATTCGAAACGTCAAATAAATTTAATGTCAGACTTAAATTATGTCTTATTTCCAACTAAAATAGTAAATTGCAAAAAATATTAATGTGCAAAATTAATTATAATACTTCCTTTCCTTTGCCTTCTTCCTATAACTAAGTATCCCGAATCATCCCGAATTTAAGGTATGAAATTAAATTTATTTCAAGTTTCGATTTCTACTTTGAAAATCGTGATCAAAATACAAAACACTAATAAATAACAGTTTATTAATGTTTTGTACTTTGATAAGGATTTCCGAAGTCGAAACGTCAAATAAATTTAATTTCAAATTTAATTTTGAAATTAAATTTATTTGACGTTTCGATTTCCACTTCGGAAATCCTTATCAAAATACGAAATATTAAGAAATGATTGAATTTATTTAATTCAATTTATTAATATTTTGTATTTTAATAAGGATTCCCTGAATGGAAATCGAAACGTCAAATAAATTTAATGTCAGACTTAAATTATGTCTTATTTCCAACTAAAATAGTAAATTGCAAAAAATTTTAATGTGCAAAATTAATTATAATACTTCCTTTCCTTTGCCTTCTTCCTATAACTAAGTATCCCGAATCATCCCGAATTTAAGGTTTGAAATTAAATTTATTTGGCGTTTCGATTTGCACTTTGGAAATCCTTATTAAAATACAAAACACTAATAAATTGAACAAATTATTAATGTTTTGACTTTTCATAAGGATTTCCGAAGTCGATACGTCAAATAATTTTAATTTCAAACCTTAACTTGCGGCATATTTCCAACTAAAATAATAAATTGCATAAGATGCCGCAAGAAAATAGCTTCAGGACAACATTCATACTTTTTGTCGATCTCGATTGACTACTCTCAAAATTTGAAAATGTTAAAGACAAAAAAAATTAACATAGGTATTTTAACTACACCCTATTCCACGAACATACGACTGTGTTGGATTATCTCTACAACGAATATTTTTTTATTGTGCAAAATATGAAGAACGAAAGTAAATTGCAAATTACATTGTTGTTTATTGGAATAATTATTAGAGCCATTTACTTTCGTACTTCTTATGTTGTAGACTAAAATATTCGTTGTCGCGATAATCCAAAACAGCCGTATATTCGTGAAATGAACCATATTTAATTTTGAATATAATGATTATTATATTCTTTGGTCGCTATGTATACCGCGAACAACCAAAGAATATCAGTATTTCTAAAATATAAATATCTATGTATCTATCTCTCTATCAGCCTTGCAACATCCAATATTGGACATAAGCCTCCTCTTCGCTCTTCCATGTTTCTCTATCCTAAGCCATGTGCATCCATTTTGATCCTGCTTGATGTTTTAGATCATCTACCCATCTCATCTGTGGTCTCCCTCTCTTTCGTTTGTATGTCCATAGTTTCCACTTTGTAATAACTTTATTCCATATTTCGTCTTTTTGTCTAATAGTGTGACCGGCGAATATCCATTTTAGTTTAGCTGTTTGACGAGAAGCACCCTTAACTTTTGTTATATCATCCATTTTTTCTATCTGAATCTTATGTTGATCATTTGTCTTTCCATTGCTCTTTGTGTTTTCGCAATTCTATCCATATTCGCTTTTGTGAATGTCCGTGTTTAACATCCATATGTGAGGACCGGAAGAATACATTGGTCGCAGAGTTTTGTTTTTAGATATTGAGGGTATTTTTTATTCTTAAATATGAAGCTGAACTTACCAAACGAGACATACGCTAACTTCGTTCGTCTCTTTATTTCTGCCGTTTGGTTGTCTCTATTCAATTTTACTATTTGTCCCAAGTATATATATTCATTCACTTCTTCTATTTGGTTTTATTTAACTACGATTCTCAACTCATCTTCTTGATTTGTTATCACTTTTGTTTTGTTTTAATTCATATTTAATCCAACTTTACTGGCTTCTTGGTCTAGTTATTGTATCATTATCTGTAGTTGTTCCTTGTCTGTAGCTATATGGATGATATCGTCAGCGTATCTTAGGTGATTTAAGTATTGGCCGTTAATGATGAAAACTTAATATTTATCCTTATTTAGTCGTAATAGGTAAATTATAGTCAATTTTCTAAAGCTGGTTTTTTGCGGCATACCGAAATATTTTGGGAATTAGCGTCGGATTCATTTTCAAACTGTAAAAAAAGTTTTTACAAACGGTTATTTCAAAAGTGTGAGGCAAAATCTTTTCATATGCGAGGTAAAAAGAAAAGGTATACAGAGAAGCTTCACCTCGTATTTTTGATTTTACAGTTTGTAAAATATTTTTATAAATACAGTAGGAAAAATGAAAGAATACTCATGAACGAACATATAAAACACCCTGTATTTTCCTGTCACCGTGTCACACAAATAATTGGCCAGCGCAAGTACATGTAATAATTATTGTTACATGTACCTACTTGCACTGGGCAATTTTCTTTGTGACACGGTGACAGGAAAATACAGCGTGTTTTATATGTTCGTTCATTGGTATTCTTTCATTTTTCCGACTGTATATTCATTGAAAATGAATTCTGGTTTGGAGCCCAAAACGTCAAAAATAATATGCAAATATGTAATATTATTATTGTGGCTTGTTCCCTGTATTCTCCCCAAAAATATATGACGAAAACGGCGGGTTCGAAGGGAAAAATATTACCATAAGATTTTTTTGGATAATCACACTCGTGAGACATCCCAGAATAAGGTTCAAGAAGTCGCCCACGTGAAAAGTGGGCCAATTTTTTTTTAACATTGTTTTTTATCAAATTGCAAGAATCAATATTTTTGGCCCGAACATTTTTTTTTTAATTTTTAGGACCATTCTGGACAAAAAAGGTCTGTTATAATTTTTCTCTAAAGTTAATCGTTTTTGACTTATAAGCAATTTAAAATTGAAAAAAACGAAAAATGGCGATTTTCAATAATAACTCGGTTAAAAGTTATTATTATGAAAGTCAATGTATGACTAAATCAAAGTTTAAAGCCTACAAGATCCTGAAGAAATTTTTGTCATTGTTTTATTACTAAGCTGTTTTTTTAAGTAATAATTATAAGCGCCATGCACGTGTGCGGGGCTGAAAATGCTGAGTGCGCGAGAGAAGCTATTCCAGTAGTCCAATTGTGCATCTTACTCGCACTCACATTTACAGCAGCGTCAATACGATCTAACCACTCATTGTTATTAATTAAAAATAACAGCTTAGTAGTAAATTAATGACACAGATTTCTTCAGGATCATGTAACGGCGACTTTAAACTTTGATTTAGTCACTTTCTGACTTTCAAAATAATAATTTTTGACCGAGTTATTAAGTCTTAAAAATGGCCATTTTCGCGTTTTTCAAATTTGAACTTGCTTATAACTCGAAAAAGATCAACTTTAGAGAAAAATCATAAGAGACCTTTTTTATCCAGAATGGTCCAAAAAAACCTAAAAAAATTAGTCCGGGCCAAAAATATTGATTTTTGCAATTTGATTAAAAAAATTGTTAAAAAAAATTGGCTCACTTTTCTCGTGGGCGACTTCTTGAACCTTATTCTGGGAAGTCTCACGAATGTGATTTCCGCCTTGTTTATAAGTAATTCATTGAAAGTATTAATATTTTTTTGGTCGATAACATTTTCAATTCTTGAAAAATTAAAATATATATATATGTTTTAATCATTTTTTCTTATGGTGAAATGAGTACCTATCGTCTTTAAGACTGGTCATGATCTATAAATGATCAAAAAAATATGAGTATTTCTGAAATGACAAGAAAAAAAAACACACACAGAAGCCAGAGAGAAATTTTATGTGAAGATTTCCAAGAGGTGGTAAATGCAATACCAAAAACATCCGCAGTTATTGTTGTGGTAGACATAAATAATATAAGAATCGGCAATGATCTGATGCTAGGCATAAAGCAAAAATTACTGAAAGTATACAAAACGAAAATGAACTCTTTTGAACTTCTGCGTACAAAATGAGTAGGTACAAAATTAATGTTGTACATTTCTATGCTTTATGATGCAAGATTAAAACAGAAATGTATATCTACTTTTATCAACACAACTGGCACAAATCAATAATAAACTAAGTACCTACATTCTTACAAATAGAAATGAACATTACAAACAAGTATTAAATGTACGGAGCCATTAATAGGTCTGGATCCCGCGTATGAAAAAGAAGCTGATTAATAGCAAGCTGAAAATTTGTTTATAGCTTAAGGGTGTGTAGTCGGACAAACTTTGATATATTGGAACACTGGAACAGGCGAAATTTTAATTGTGGAACAAGTTAAAAAATTTTAGCGGTCATACCACGAAAACGTCACATGTATTTTGTCCGACAGAACTTCCAATTGATTTGTTACCCTTTCATTAAACTCTCAAGTAAAAAATCAGGCTGCTATTTATCACCAAATGGGCATTATAATGAGTGGAACACGTAGAAAATGTCAAATGACAGTAATTATGACAGGTGATAAATAGCGGTCTGATTTTTGCATGAGAATTTAATGAAAGGGTAACAAATCAATTAGAAGTTTTGTTGGACAAAATACATGTGACGTTTTCGTGGTCTGACCGTTCCAAATTTTTAACCTGTTCCACAATTAAAACTTCCCTTGTTCCAGTGTTCCCATATATTAAAGATTGCCCGACTAGATACCCTTAAGCTATTAACAAATTTTCAGCTTGCTATTAATCAACTTTTTTTTTCATACGCGGGATCCAGACCTATATTTTATTTTTATTTATAAACAGTTACACTTATATTCTGAATTACAAAATTATATAGCTTATTCGTTTATAAATAAAAAGATGTGTTTATTATGCAATTTCAAAATCAAAACGTGTGGAAGAAATGTCTGTGAAACAAAATATCTTCCTTTATTAGGTACTATTAATAATATACCACGTACCACGTACCATTACATTCTTCAACACATAAAAATTAACGATGACAGCACCAGCAATTTGCGCCAGATCGGATGATACAATATCCAGGCAACAGTGTTGCCAGCTGAGCGGAGTCTATAGTGTCGTTTCTTAGTTTTACATATGAACGATATACACCTTCAATATACTCATAAAAGCGCCATCCAACGGCAAATGGCTGAATTACAAGCGACCTTACGGACTCATTTTGTTTTAAGATTTGCAGCTATCCTATGATACCCACAATATTTGTAACATATTTGTTTAGTAGGTAGAGGTCTCTAGTTTCTAATTCAACAAAACTTTGGTAGAAAATGTCCATCCGTTTAAAGAAATACATGAAAAACATTACGGCCTCCGTATATTGAGTCCGTAAATCGCTCGAGTCCGTTGTGTATGGTCAAATCCTTAATGCAGAGTCCGTAATATTAGTAGGATATATATATATATATATATATATATATATATATATATATATATATAGGATGTATATATATATATATATATATATATATATATATATATATATATATATATATATATATATATATATATATATATATATATTTACATCCTACTATTCCTATGGACTCAAACCATACCGCAACCTTACAGCCTCTCCTATTTAGAGGTGTATATAATAGTTTAGATATCGAATATATTGAATCTAGTGACAAAACATTCTCAATACACAAATTTTCATTTTGATAAAATTTAATTCAATATATACTGTTCCGTTCGGTTCTTTTATCATTAGCACCTCATTAGGACGTTCTATTTTTACAGCCTCATTAGTATAATTTTTATCAGGATTCTGGTATTACGGCCTCGTATACACCACCTTACAGACTCATACAATGTTGTCAATTCTCTCACTGCCTATTTAGATAAATCGGGGTTTCCCCTTTCAATTTGGTGTTTAAGCGAACGAAGTTTATTTTGCATTTCTCGAGTGTTAAGTAATGAATATTTTAAAACAGTATATTATTTCAGTAATCTATATTTTAAACAAACACTTATAAATGACAAAGTATTTTTATGATTTCTAAAAAGTTGAACATGATATTTTATTCAAAGGAATGGTGAATTTAAGTTAGCGCAATACTTTTTTAACAATATTTGTTCGTCTATCGTTTAGTTTCCGTCGGATAGTAATCTAGAATTCATAATTAATAATATATTATACTGAGGACATTTCCTGAAGTTTGATTATAATTCTTCTTCTTTAAGTGTAATATTATCATCCCATCTCTTTAATGGTGAATCTGTCCTTTTTTAAAATGGAGACTTATCTCGTACTACGTACTATGCTGTCCTCTTCTATTTTGCTGATGAGGCTGTTCCATTCTCTTTTTCGTTTGTTGAACTAATTTTTTAATGTTGTTTATTCTGCATAGGTTTAATAGTGTTTTGCGGTTATGCTTCTTACTATTCTCATATCATTCTTCTCCAAATATCTTCTTATCGTACTTATGTCAAGCCTTGTTTTTGCTTTATACCTATGTCATGGTAGTTCGGATTTATATTTGTATAATTACGTTTTTGCTTCGATTTTCAAGCATGTTTCTCTATATCGTGTATTTAAGACACCCTGAGATTCTACTTGCCTTTAGCATTTTTTGTTCCCTTACTTTCTCTGCAGTGTTATTATCGCTCGATAAGGTTATTTCCTAATATCAACTAGTAACTAGTCGTCTTTAAGGGGAGCGGAGCAAAATGCAAAATTTTGACAAATAAAAATTTTCAATGTGTTTTAAATGTATTCATTTTTTTTGAATCCTGAGAAAACTAATTAATATTTTTGGAAAATTTAAACGCAGAATGAAATATTACATTATTACCGAGGGCCGAAAGTCACTGAAAACTTCTATAATGTTTATTTTAATAAGTTACAAAGTTACAGGGATGAAAATAAAAGAGAAAATTTAGTGTGATTTTTAATTGCAAATATTTCATTCAAAAGAAACTTTTTATTTATTATAAGGCACTTTCTACCCTTGTTAATAGAGCAGTCTTTCATTCTGCGTTTAAATTTTTCAAAAATCCTTATTAGTTTTCTCCGGATTCGAAAAAAATTAATACATTTAAAACACATTGAAAATTTTGACATGCGTTAAAATTTTGCATTTTGGTCCGTTCCCCTTAATCGAACGAAGCTATTTCTCGCATGTGATGTTCCGTCTCCGACTTTTCGGTAAATCTACCGAATTGCCCCTTGTATTACCGATTTGAACAAAAAATATCATAATACACTATATTTTACTTTAAAATAAATTCAATCCATTCTTTCACAGATTTTGCTCAGGATTACAACCGCTTAGATTGACATGAAATCTGAAATGCGCATAGGAAACATGTCGAAAAAAAACTATATTTATATTGCCGATATGCGTTTGTACGCCAGGGAGGAATATCATCCATTCTTGAAGGTGAAAATATTTAATCTTTACATAACTGCGGCAATCGATGGAGAATTCAATTCATAGCAAAAAATGTTATACACACTTCTCTCGGTTAGTTAATATTTTTTGTGATTTGGGTGATTTTTCAAAAATATCTCGCAAACAGTACATTTTAAGCAAAAAGCCATAAAATGCAAGTCAAAAAGAAACCATTCAAAAATATGAATTAATTTTTTTTTTAATTTTTATAGCGGCGATAGAAGCCGAGTTACAACCTGATTAGGTGAGGGTTTATTTAAATTACCCTTTAATCGAAACTTTATTATCAAATAACGTAAATAATACGAGGTGTTTCCAGAAATGCTCACAACATTTTTAAAAGTATTTGATAAGATCTTTAAAACAAGCTTAGCTATACGTTATTCGGATGGAAAACACCAGAGTTATTAACAAAAAAACACGATTATGTCATTAAAAAAATAAAAAAAAAAAGGAGGAATTAAATTATCGGTTTCTCCACAAAAATGAAAATTATTCCTATTCCACATATAATTAGGTTTATTTATGTATCAACAACGTGTCTTAAAATTGTATCCAGTTTAAAATGTCTAGATTTGAAATAAACTGAATTTGTGAGTATTTTGCTGCTCCGAAATAGTTGAAATTGGAGATATTTATACGCTCCGAAAAAATTGACAGGAAAAGGAAATTTCATTGATCGAAAAATTTAATTTATTATACTGAATTAGGAGTAAGTACTATAAGATCTGGAAAGTTGAACTTTTTTGAAGCCTTTAGTATTTATGAACGGAACTTTTTACACTATTTTCAAAGTTAAAATGTCAAAATATCAATTAGATTGTATCGTAGAGAAATAAATAAAGATGTATAATAGGGGCCTTATTCTCCCCCATGTCTAACAGCTTCCTGTTTTCAGAATAGACGAGATCCATTTTTTTTCGAAGTCAAAATTGAAATATCCAAATACACTTCGTCAAAAGACTTCGATCCGGAAACTTGTGTTTGAGGAAAGGAATTCTACTATGAATTCGTCTTCCACATAGAAAATAAGGTTTGTTATATTTCGAAAGTTTCTTCCGATGTGGCCAAAGTTTCTGGTGATATCCCATCTCTAGAAAACAAGGTTTCTATTAACATCTCTGAGGTCACCTCTGACTTCGACATTAAAATATTGTCATTGTTATAAAGTTCCTGTAGATATTTTGTCTTTCAAAAAAAGATGAAATAGGTAGAAAAGTTAATAGAGGAAACAGGGACAATAGACAAAGGAATTTAACCCATTTCAGCAGAGACAAAAGACGATAAAGTGAAATGTAAATTGGAGTCACGGTCGACATTTGACGGGAGCGGAGGTCCTGTTCGTATTAAGTTCCAAGTTCCAATTTCGGACCGAAAGTCGTCATGAAACAATTACATGAATTAGTTTAAATCAGCTGCAATAGCGAATGGATGGTCCGAATAAAAAAGGCTGAAAACCTATATCTATTGCACTTCGAGGAGATGCCTTGGATGTGCTTCATACCATAGCCGTAGATTAGAGAGATGATTTCGAACAGCTTAAGAACAGACTAAACAGGCGATAGGATCACGCACACTTGGAGTGTGTCGAATAATATAAGGTAAATATTGCCAGGTTAGTACAATATACGTATCCAACAGCTCCCAAAGACATGATGGGAAAGTTGGAAGCTCAAACATTTATTAAAGGTCTTCGGGATCATGGAATGCAGTGAATACTGCGAATAGCTCGTCACAAGAACAGCTTCTTTGAAATGTCGTGAATATAGTATATATTATGTATATTATGTAATAGTGAAATACATTGTTGGTGGATACCGGAGCTACCAGGGCCATTATACGACCGACAGTTATAAATAGTGGCAAGAAACTTTTACCAACGAAGTTGCGACTGCGGACTGCCACAGGTAAAATTCCAACACCCACGGAGAAATGCAGATATAATTAAGAATTGGGAAAAAAAGGTCGTCTATACTGTCAGAGTTGCTGACATCGAAGAGGATGTTATATTAGAAATGGACTTAATGAATTTGTTTGGATGCCTAATGGATTGCTAATGGATCCAGTTATGCCTGAGAGGAGTGAAACGATTTTAGTGGCGCCCCTGCAGGTAATTGTGGAAGAAGGAACACCTGTTATAATGGAGCCTTGGTACCACGATGAGGACGTTGACCGAGGAATCATAATTGGAAAGGACTTGGTGACTTCTACTAAAGAAATTTCTATAAGACTTATTAAGGTCAATGACTACCCAGTGATCATCAAAAAAGATACGAAAGTAGGAATCTGTGTAGATGTGACGCCCACAACGAGAGGTTCGACCAAATGGTTGCAGTTGCTGGTCAGTCTATAAATTAGGTGGAGAAAAGGAGATTAAGGGAATTTCTTTGGCGATATCATGGCATATTTGTACCAGAAGGAGGAAAGGCAGGAAGAACTACCCCTGTTAAACATAAAAGTGATACTTGTAACGCTAAACCAATTCGTCAAACAGTTTAGAACTGTTTTACGTCAATCAGGGGAAATTGAAAATATTGTTCAGGCAATGAAGAAAGTCGGAGTGATAGAACTTTCTACCAGGCCAGGGATCTCTCCGTTAGTTATGGTCAAGAAGAAAGACGGAACTACGAGGTTCTGTGTGGATTACCGTTTGTTAAACAATATTACCAAAAAGGATAGTTACAGTTTGTCAAATATACGGTCATACTTGGCCCATTGATATTAGGCTCCACCTAAGAAGCTCATTCAACAGAAACATAATTCACTGAATGCGCTTCCACTTATTTTTCTACGCGAGTGGACAAAATCGCCAAGTATCACCGTATGTTTGACAAGCTGTCCCTGTAACACGAATCAATGATACGTTGGATATATTGGCTGGAAGAGAATTATTTTCTACGTTGGACTTGGAAGTCTTGATATTGGTAGGTAGAAATGGACCCAGTGGATAAGGAAAAGATAGCCTTTACCACAAGATCCGGATTGTGGCAATTCAACGTTATGATATTTGGACTCTGTAATACTCCTGCGACATTTTGAGAGCTTTACGTAAAACCTGTTGACAGGGTTATCTTGGAAAACGTGCCTGGTATTTTTTGACGACGCAATTGTCTTCGTGGAGACTCTTTTGAAGACCATTTGAAGAATTTAGAAGACGTTTTTAATCGACTGAAAGCTTCCCTATTGATGTCAAAACCCAAGAAGGGCCAGTTATTTCAAAGTAAAGTCAACTATCTAGGTCATAAAGTCAGTAAAGAAGTAGTGGCTGTGAATAAGGGAAAAATCGATTCCATTCAGGAATGACTAGAACCCACTGACAAACATCAAATGAGTTTTATTTGACTATATACTTACTATCTAAGGTTCATTAAGAAGTTTTCACGTATCATTGTCATTAACGCGACTTACATAAGAAGCAAGAGATTACAATTGGAATGGAGACTGCCAAATTTCCTTTCGAAACCTTAATGAAGTATTTAATCACAGCAGCATTAAAAGAGTATCCACTGCCAGGAGGAGAGTTTATCTTAGATACAGATTACAGATGCAAGTAACATATGAATTTGCAGAGTGCTATCTCAGATCAAAGGGACAGAAACGTATTCTTGGATATTTTAGTAAAGTGCTTTCAAAACCTCAGCGAGAGTATTGTGTCACGAAAAATGAATTTCTAGAAGTAGTGAAATCAGTAGAATACTTCTATCAGTACCTCTAAGGAAGGAAGTTTCTAATCCGAACGACCATGCCCCAACCAATTGGTTAAGGCAGTTTAAGATCCCAGAAGGTCACATGGATTGAACGACTCAAAGATACAATTTCAAAATTGAGCATCGGGCAGGAATTAGTCACAGGAACGCCGATTCTCTTTCTAGAAGTTAGTACCCAGCAGAGTCCGTACCCATTGCAACAAAACATAATCAAAGAAAGGAGTACTGCTAAAAACAACGGTGGTCGACGACGAGTGGACGCCTACTAAGATCAGGGGCGAACAAGGGAAAGATCCAATTTTACAGAAAATTCTTAAATTGGAAGAAGAAAATCGTCAACCATCTTGTCAAGAAATATCAAGCCTAAGTAGTTAAGAGGCGTTGGGCCCTGTGGAACTCCTTTATAATGAAAAACAGCTTGCTTAAACGAGTACTGGAAAATGATGATGGTATAGCGAAGAGAACACAATTGATGATTACAAAGAGCAGAGAAGAGCCGAAGTATTTCGTTAGTTACATGTTACATGACAGTCCATCTTGAAGACATTTCTATGTAAATAAAACCCTTCAGAGAATGCGGGAACGGTTTAATTAGATGAATGGTTTCGACGATGTAAAGAGATTGTGTAAGGAATGTACTAACTTGCCACTAGTACTGGAACTTATCGAAAAGGAAGGATCCTACGAGGCAATACAATGTTAGATGTCCGTTTGAGAGAAAGCAAAAGAAAGCAAAAATGGATGCAAGTAGATATTATATTGATCGTATTGAATTACTTCACTAAAGAACATAAAAACTACAGGCTATTACTCGTAAATCGGATGGAATGGAAGAGCGAATAAATAGGGCAGTTGACAAGCATTTGATAAATATTTTGTCCAATCAGCAGCGAAATTGATATCCGTAACTTCCGTTCTTCGCAATGACTTACATATGTGAGTACCTTGTGATTTAGAGTTTGGATGTCGATGGATAAGACGTAGCTGGTGAAGATTATGTAAATGGATTGCGAAGAAGAATGGAGATCCGTAAACCGAACATCCCTTATGTTTTATGAAGGACCACAAAGTCTGACTCGATAATTCGAATAAGCGAATGGGTTATTCTCCCAAGGTCTGACAAGGTCCATCCTTAAGTAAGGAGTAGATTAACGACGTTATCTACCGAATAAGCAAAATTCCGATGGGAAGGCGGATGATAGTATCTACACAACAACCGGCTGGCGTCAATTCAAAGAGACCACGTCAAAGGTGAAGAAGTGGAAATAAACCAAGTCCAAGAAGTACGTAACCTCATGTTTGATGAATTCATAAATGCCTATGGAGGTACCAATAGAGCAAAACATGATGTTGTCACTGAAGAAAACTAAGATCTGCCACTTATAGATGACTACTCACTGGCCCATACAATCCTGACCGCTATTTAAGATGCACAAGGGTTGGAGTCCGACTTTCAAAGGAAGTTTGGCTGAGTTGCAGAACTTCAATGCCAATTGACAACTTCGGGAAAAGCTGTGAAACTCCAAGATGCATGACGTTACATTCCCCAGCTGGTAATGAAAGACACTGCCCATGACCAACCTACCTACCTACCCAGTATAAAAAGCCTTACTTCCATTGAGAGCCTAAGTCTAGTGATTATTATACATTTAACTTAGAAAATTATATATTCCTTGACGGGTAACTGCATATTAAAACGGACTTATTCTTATAGATGTATAGTTGGTTGGCGATTACAATACTCTAAATAGATAACCAATCAATGATGCGAATAAAGATAATTTGACATAAAAGTAATCTATCGTCACAGTATTTTCACAATATCATATGGTAAAATGGCAATTGTAATTTCTAGGTTAGTATTTTTCAGCAATCTTGATATTTTTCAATATCTTGCACTGGACAATTTTCTTTGTGACACGGTGATAGGAAAATACAGCGTGTTTTATGTTTGTTCATTGGTATTTTTTAATTTTTCCGAATGTATATTCATTGAAAATGAATTCTGGTTTGGAGCCCAAAACGTCAAAAATAATATGCAAATATGTAATATTATTATTGTGGCTTGTTCCCAGTATTCTCCCCAAAAATATATAGTCATATCTTAAGTTGGAAAGTACGTAGGTAGGTTATTATTATTATATGCAACAGCTAATAAGTAATTCATAGAAAGTATTAATATTTTTTGGTCGATAACATTTTCAATTTTTGAAAAATTGAAAAATATGTATGTTTAAATCATATGGTGAAATGAGTATCTATCGTCTTTATGACTGGTCACGATCTATAAATATAGTGAATGTTCATAAAAATATGAGTATTTCAGAAATGACAAGAAAAAAAAACACACAGAAGCCAGAGAGAAATTTTATGAAGATTTCCAAGAGGTGGTAAATGCAATACCAAAAACATCCGCAGTTATTGTTATGGTAGACATAAATAATATAAGAATGGCAATGATCTGATACTAGGCATAAAGCAAAAATTAATGAAAGTATACAAAAGAAAATGAACTCTTTTGAACTTCTGCGTACAAAATGAATAGGTACAGAATTAATGTTGTACATTTCTATGCTTTATGATGCAAGATTAAAACAAAAATGTATATCTACTTTTATCAACACAACTGGCACAAATCAATAATAAACTAAGTACCTACATTCTTACAAATAGAAATGAACATTACAAACAAGCATTAAATGTACGGAGCCATTAATAGGTCTGGATCCCGCGTATGAAAAAAAGCTGATTAATAGCAAGCTGAAAATTTGTTAATAGCTTAAGGGTGTGTAGTCGGACAAACTTTGATACATTGGAACACTGGAACAGGGGAAGTTTTAATTGTGGAACAAGTTAAAAATTTGGAGCGATCAGACCACGAAAACGTCACATGTATTTTGTCCGACAGAACTTCCAATTGATTTGTTACCCTTTCATTAAACTCTCATGTAAAAATCAGGCTGGTATTTATCACCAAATGGGCACTATAATGAGTGGAACACGTAGAAAATGTCAAATGACAGGAATTATGACAGGTGATAAATAGCGGTCTGATTTTTGCATGAGAATTTAATGAAAGGGTAACAAATCAATTATAAGTTTTGTCGGACAAAATACATGTGACGTTTTCTGGCCTCACCGTTCCAAATTTTTAACCTGTTCCACAATTAAAACTTCCCCTGTTCCAGTGTTCCCATATATCAAAGTTTGTCAGACTAGACACTCTTAAGCTATTAACAAATTTTCAGCTTGCTATTAATCAACTTTTTTTTCATACGCGGGATCCAGACCTATATTTTATTTTTATTTATAAACAGTTACATTTATATTCTGAATTATAAAATTATATAGCTTATTCGTTCTTAAATAAAAAGATGTGTTTATTATGCAATTTCAAAATTAAAACGTGTGGAAGAAATGTCTGTGAAACAAAATATCTTCCTTTATTAGTTACTATTAATAACATACCTACTGCGTACCATTACATTTTTCAACACATAAAGATTAACGATAACAGCACCAGCAATTTGCGTCAGATCGGATGATACAATATCCAGGCAACAGTGTTGCCAGCTGAGCGGAGCCTATAGTGTCGTTTCTTAGTTTTACATATGAACGATATACACCTTCAATATACTCATAAAAGCGCCATACAACGGCAAATAGCTGAATTACAAGCGACCTTACGGACTCATTTTGTTTTATGATTTGCAGCTATCCTACGATACCCACAATATTTGTAACATATTTGTTTAGTAGGTAGAGGTCTCTAGTTTCTCCCTCAACAAAATTTTGGTAGAAAATGACCATCCGTTTAAAGAAATACATGAAAAACATTACGGCCTCCGTATATTGAGTCCGTAAATCGCTTGAGTCCGTTGTGTATGGTCAAATCCTTAATGCAGAGTCCGTAATATTAGTAGGATATATATATATATATATATATATATATATATATATATATCCTACTATCTTCCTAGCGTCCAAACATTGCCCGATAACTATCCACTCGGCGTCCGTGGAAATCGAGCGTCCGTATACGGACGCCGAGATGAAACCTTAATAAAAATTTGTCATTGGTCAGTTTTCTTAGAATACTTCTTCTTCTTTTTGATGCCGTTGACTAATCATACGAGTGCACAAGTTCTCTTCATGTACAGAAGAACTTAGATTACTATAATCATTCATTAAGCGAAATTATTTCGGACGCTTAAAAGATAGTTAAGTAAATTTTTCGTATACTGTAGCGTATAAAGTAGTGTTAACTGTTTATCACCAGAGGCGCTCTTTTCAATATACGTATACTTTTAGGTATACTGCATTTTATGTTTACGATTTCTCAGCGTCCATTAAATAAACTCAAGTTTTGATCTTGCCACTTCTGAGCGTCGTAGACTTGGCAACCGTGACCAACGTAGTATTTAGGAGGAGTTCACTGCGGAAGGAGGACTAAGGCCCGTAATTCTTTAAAAATTTACTGCCGACATTGAACAAACTTTTTGCACTGGTTAAAATATGGTTTTCATCCAATTTTGAAAAAATGTGAAAATGTTGAATTATCCACGTCCGTCTGTCGGTAAACACAACTCCTCCTTTACTATACCAGCTAGAATGACAAATGCGGCGTCGAATAAAAGCTAATACCCCAAGAATGGTACCTACTAATGGTGAGGAATTTGACCTAGAACTTTCGGTTTTAGAAATACAACCGGAAGTACTGTTTTCAACTCACCGGAATAGTACAAGCGATATATTATTCGACGCGCCTTAGCAAGAGGAAAACAAATATATTCATCCGGTTTCATGACTGTCTGTGCGTCTGTCCGTCCGTCCGCAAATATATCTCCTCCGGTATTAATACGGATGGAATGACAAATGAGGTGTCGAATGAAAGCTTATAACCCAAGGATGGTTTCAAAGATGAAAAATTTGAACTCGGATTTCCGGTTTTAAATTTGCGACCGGAAGTACCGTTTTAAAGTCACCGAAATAGTATAAGCGATATATTATTCGACGCGCCTTAGCAAGACGAGAACAAATATATATATCCGGTTTCATGACTGTATGTCCGTCTATCCGTTCGTCCCCGAATATAACTCCTCCATTATTAATACAGATAGAATGACAAAAGAGGCGTCGAATAAAAGTTTATAACCCAAGGATAGTACTAAAGATAAGAAATTTTACGTCGAACTTTCGGATTTAGTGTTGGAATCAGAAGTTACTGTTTTAAAGTCACCGAAACGGTATACGAGATATATTATTCAACGTGCCTTAGCAAGATGAAAACAAATGTATACTTTTGGTTTTTATATCATTTCCGGTTAAAAAGTTCTAACCGGAAGTGCCATATTATAGTCGCAGAAATAGTATATCTGACATAGAAGCGTATTGAAAAGTCGCGCTTGATTTTTTAGTTCCGGTTTTGAAGTAATTTCCGTTTAATTCTGTGCTTACATTCAACCGCTGACGTCTTCCGAACGCACCCAATGATAGAGAAGATGAGGATGATGTTAATATGGAGTGAGTAAATTATATGATAACATGAAAATCGGCGGACACAAAGTGCCAAATCCGAAAAGTGTGTAAGTAATAGTCAGACAAAAAGTGAAAATTAGGTAATAGTGCGAAAAATTGCAACTAATTGTTGTATACTAATATACAGGGTGAGTCATCAGTCACCACTAACGGGACGGAAGATTACAGCGAAAGGGTAAAAGGTTCGAAAAAATTTTAAATATAGCTTGTAAGTTAATAAAATCTAAAGTAAAATGTAACGTACAGTATATAAACGAATGGACACTAAATAGAAAAAAATAATGGAATAGCCACATAAGAAGAATGGAGGAGTCACGTGTGCTCAAAATAGTAAGAGATAAATCACCAATCGGTAGAAGAAGTATCGGCCAACCTTGCAAAAGATGGAGTGACAACCTTCCATAGAAGTATCAATCCGCCAATGAACAAGCCGGATTGCTTATAAAGAGGATAAGGAAGAAGAATAAGAATAAAAAATATAACTTCGATACGTCGCAATTTATTGAGACATCCTGTAATAAGCTGCAATTTATTGGGACATCCTGTGTATTTCAAAATAATTTTATAATGTAGGTTTTATCAAGTTACAGACTAATAATTTAAACATTTTTACTCTCGCTGTAATCTTCCGTCCCGTTAGTGGTGACTCACCCTGTACTTATACAAGGAAAAATTTTTATGGAAGTAATTATTGTTGTTATTATTTACATCAAAATAAAATTAAAGCTGCACTTGTTTTTTATCGTTTAGTTACATCTTATCTAAAGCATTAATAAACATGTAATGCAACAATTAGTAAAACTATTTTTATCAGATCTACATTATTTATACCATACCTATAATTTCTGTCTATTAAAGAAACAAGTATTTATATTCCATACTTCTGTATTGTATTGTATAAATAAATATAACTGAAGTTAATATTTGTACAACGCTAAAAAATGTCGAATGTGTCACATTCCTTAGTTTGTGTTGTAAAATTTATACAATTATTCAATTATGTAAACTGTCCAAAATACTAAACTGCTGAGAAGACAAAACGTACGTGTTTAAACTCTTGTGCGGATCTTGTTTCAGTATTGCTTCCAAGAAATTCTTGTGGGATAATTTATTATTTCATTTTTAACAGATTTTCATTATTTGATTAAACAGGGTGTTTGGTAAAGAATGGGCCATATCTTAACCTCAGGTTCCTGAGGTTAAAATAGGCCGATTTAAGCTAACTTACCTTAGTACAAAAGTTTATAATAACCGAGATACATGGTGTCAAAATTAAACTTTTTTTTTATTTATTATTGAATATTTCCTGACAGGTATGAGATAACATGAAATTTGGTATGTGGGAGTTTTTTGGGTCGATAAAACTAAATTCCGTACCAAAAATTATGTATTGCCCAGAGGGCGCCACATACGCCTTTCAGCACTCATTTCTTACGTTCAATTTGTTTTATCCCTCACTCTGTATAATTTTGACATTAAAATTTTTATTCTCCTATTAGTTTTACTTAAAAAAGGTATACTTCTTTCATCTCCATAAACTCAACCGTTTTCGAGATAAACGCATTTTAAATCTGCGATACACCATCATTTTTAGCATAATATCATTGTAGTTACACCCGAAAAATAACTTAAAACCATAAAATTATCCAAAAATGTATCGCAAATTTCTTCAAATGGAATTTGCGATGCAATGACATAAATTTAAGAACTAGCACAATTATTACGGTTTTAAGTTATTTTTCGGGTGAAACTACAATGATATTATGCTAAAAATGATGGTGTATCGCAGATTTAAAATGCGTTTATCTCGAAAACGGTGGAGTTTAGGGAGATGAAAGAAGTATACCTTTTTTAAGTACAACTAATAGGAGAATAAAAATTAAAATGTCAAAATTATACAGAGTGAGTGATAAAAAAAATTGAACGTAATAAATGAGTGCCGAAAGGCGTATGTGGCGCCCTCTGGGCAATACAGTAGAACCTCGGTTAACCGATTTCCGGTTAATCGAGACTCCGGGTTAACCGAGGCCATCCTAATATGAATTTTATAAATTTTTTAATGAATTTTATAAATTATAAAATGATAATTGATTCACATTTGAGATTCAACTGTTTTAAGGTTATGTATTATTAAATGAGTTTTATACCAAAACAATGTGTGTTTGTCCCATATTTTATTTTAACCTAACAATCGTCTTTATATTGTACTATATTTAGGTTACGTTCCGTGTTATCCGAGTTTTGCCGTATCCGAGGTACTCTCGGTCCCAATTACCTCGGTTAATCGAGGTTCTACTGTACATAATTTTTGATAGGGAATTTAGTTTTCTCGACCCAAAAAACCCCCATATACCAAATTTCATGTTGTTATCTCATACCTGTCAGGAAATATTCAATAATAAATAAAAAAAAGTTTAACTCTGACACCCTGTACCTCGGTTATTATAAACTTTGTGCTAAGGTATTATAAGTTAGCTTAAATGGGCCTATTTTAACCTCAGGTACCTGAGGTATCGACAAGACTACCATTCATAAGGGTAGTTACCGATTACCGGATGACATATATATCAAACAACCAAAACATCAAAAATTCTCCTTTTAATGGAACAAGGTGGGGCTGCACAATTTAAAGGAAAGTCCTTAAACGATATAAATGTTGATCTTGAAGAAAATCTGTTAACTACCGATGATAATATGCCAATTACAGAGGCAACTGATTTAATTCCAGAGGTAAATATTTGTGAAAATAAAGCTTCTGGCATTAATTCTAGTGTAGCTTTGTCAGGAGCAAGTAACTCCAGCAAAGAACAAAACAAAAAGGAAAAAAGGTCGTTGGTGCCCTGGAAAGAGGCACAAAAAACAGTTGTCATCAAATATTTTTCAGACCATATTAAAAATAAAAAGCCTCCTAAAAAAAGTGAATGTGAAATTTTAAAAGAAAAGTATTCAAAGTTATTGAGCAACAAGGATTGGCTCAAAATTAAGGTATTTATTTATTCAAAACCAGTACATGAAGAAAAAGTAAATTTAATGATTTTTTTTTATTTAAGAAAAAGTAAATTTAATGATTTTTTCATTTCAAAATTATGTAATTTTCAATTATTAAACCTTTTTGTTTTATTTTAATTTTATTAAATCGAACTGTCTAATTCTTTTGGTATGTCGTTAGACGTGCCCAATCCTTTAGAATACACTAATAAAACTCATTACCGATGGTTGTATCATACGGAAAACCAGATCACACTGTATCATTGTTGTGAAATATTGTGGTTTCCCAAAAGGTGTACACTGTGTAGTCTGTGAATATTTGTTATTCTATCACGAAACAAAGTTGGGGTTCACTGTGTGGAAGGAACAATGCCGAAACAGTCATAAGCAGTTTTTATTTAATTGAAGCAATCGATTCTATTTCATAATGACATCTTTTATCATAAAACAATGAAATCTTTTGACCACTGCAACAAAATTTATTACAATTTATTTCCAATACAGCAGTTTCGGCAAGTTCCATTTCTCAAGTAATGTACCTATCATTAAGTACTATTAAAAAATATAGTTTCAGAGAAATTTAAAATTTGTCGCAAATTATGTACCAAATATACAGTATGGTTCAAATGAAAAGAATAAATTCAAATATTTGGGTGAGTACGTTATCGGCCCGTCAAAAAATACGGGCCGATAACGTACTCGCCCATAATGCAGCCCAAACATTATCATAATAATGAAAATTAAGTTTATGTACTAGACAATTATTATGAAAAGTAGATTCATCTGTGTAAACAATATACTTTTAAAAAAATCAGGTTCTTCTCCAACTTTATTAAAAGGCCAAAAAGAAAAATTTAAACGTTTATCATAATCCTGTTGTATTAAATGCTGGTGTAGTTGAGTGTGATACGGATGATAGTGGTTTATCTTAAGTCTTCTACATAAACTCGTTTGACTGATTTCCAATTCTCCCGAATTTTTTCTCGTACATACTAGTATTTGGGTTTTCAGTAACAGAAAGTAGAACATCAAGTTCATGGAGGTCGTCACAAATCACTGCTTTATTTTCATTTGCCTTTTCGTATGTAAGATTACCAGTAGCACAGCACGGAATCTATTGAGAAATCTCAAAAACTTCCTTTTGTGGGTATTTTCTATCAGGATACTTTTGAGCGTAAACTTTAGAAGCTCAGAAACAATTTTTCAAACATTCCCCAATGCAAAGTACACTCCATGTCGACTCTTTCGTAGATAGCGTAATTCTTCATTTTTAGGAACAATTAAATCTAAATACTAAGCACGAATGTTTATATTTTTGACAATTACCAGACCGTAGTGTCATAAAACGCCAATGTCGTACAATGACATTAACTAACTACATCTTTTGTTTTAAAATCGATGTAATCATTAATAATTTATATAATTCTAAATTACGCAAAAACTGTGACTCCTTGTTATAGGACATCCTTATACCATTCGAAAGAGAAAAGTTTGTTTATTATTATGATTAATTAATATTTATGGTGTTCCATTTAAAATAAGCCTCATGTTACACATTGAATAATCCAATAATGAAACTGTAAATTTTGAACACCCTGTAAATAAATGTTTAACAGTCAATCATGAAATACATTCAACCAATATCCAATTATTTAGCTGTAAGAGTAAATTTGTTACAATTGCTTAAATAAGTTGAGAATGAGTCTTCTTTTAAAACTTTACATTTTAAGAAAAGTCGACATAACTCGGAACACTCTGTACATAGGTGTAAGGAAGCCTTATGAAACTATACCTTATTTTTTACGCACAATTAGAAAATGCAACAAAATACATGTGTTCCATAAGAAAAAATATAACTTTAATACACAGCAATTTATTGGGACACCCTGTATATTTCAAAATAATTTTAAAATGTAGCTTTAATCTACTTACAAACTATTAATTTAAATTTTTTTTCAAATCTTTTACTATTTCGCTGTAATCTTCCGTCCCGTTAGTGGTGACTCACCGGTATAATATGCCAAAAAATTATATTTTACAGATAAAAATCGGCCTGTTCCGGGATTTTTCCTTAAAGTCGCCGGCTTATGAAAAAACGAATTTATTCCTTTCATTTGCACCATACTACTGTATAATAACATATTACGTAAATACCAAATTCGATACGCTTTCGGTTAAGTATCAAATTACCTCTATTCTTCACACATGTAAAAGGTTGAAACAGTATATTTTCATTAATCTAATATTGTGGAAATATGACATCGTCGCAGGGCGCCCACTAATCGCTAGAGTAAATTATACCGTATAATTGAAGGACGCCCAGATATCGAAAGAGTCAATTTTCGCGTATTCTCTGGACGCTAAGAGCTTGTTTTACAAAAGGACGCTGAGTGATGGAAAAGTTAAACTTGAGGAATTAATTCTCCTTGGACGCTCAGTGATCGTTCTGTCAACGGACGCCCAGCGGATAGTAGGATGCATATATATATATATATATATATATATATATATATATATATATATATATATATATATATATATATATATATATATATATATAATTACTGAGATAACAGCTGGGAAAACCCTGGTACTGAGGAAGCAATGAAAGACTGGTGCTTCAAAGTGAGTGCCTTTTATTTTGGTCAAGCTTTCGCCTATTGTTTTTAGGCTTCTTCAGGACTTGCTACAAAGAAGAACATTCTTTACAAATATGCTTAAAGATAGAACAAGCAATTCTTACCGAAATAGGTGCACTAGTGCTCAGTGAAAATAAGAATACATCTTTTACCTTGCTTTTTTGTGTATACATAAGTAATACAGATATTTTTGTTGTTATTATTTAGCTAATAAAACCAGATATCGAAACTGAGTCAGATCCTCCCTATTCAACCTAATCCATTGTAAGAAAATTTGGACAAGTGTCGTTAGAAGTTGATTTTTTTATTTACAAAATGACACCTATCGATCCATCGATTGTCAACGTCGTCTTCCGTTTTTTTTACGTCTGACTGACACATAGAAGATTTGTTTAGAGATTTCGAGAGAAGAGACTCGTAACATCAAACAACCATTCGACTGTCACTATTCGAACAGCTGTCTGAAATCACTTCTTCTCTTTTCCATGATGTAATTGTGGTGAGCTTCTGATTAAGAACCTCCCACCCAACCAATTGCAAAGGATGGATCAAAGGTGAAAGAATGCAATGAAAATCGTTAGAATGGCCGACAGCTCAGTTGTCACTTGTTGAACTGTCGTTCGAATCCAACGATACCACTAAACCGGAAGGTAGTGGTGATCTTTGAAATGTAAAGAAAATTATTATGGTTCTTACAATAGATTTGCCATTAAAACACATTTTTTTGGTGGAGAACGTAGAGACTATCAACACTCCAACTGTCACTTGTTGAAATGCCGGCTCCTCACCCGTTCCCTGTGTCTTCTACGTCAAGTTATTAAAAATATTATGGATAGGGAATCTCCCACTCAGACCCGCCATCCGGTTCACTTACAGGAAACGACTATTCTTTATAAAATATGGAGTACAAAATGTAAAACGTAATACTTATTAAAATTGTAAATTTAAAGTGGTCGAAATTTGGACATTAGAATTAGATAATATTTTCTTTATAAACAAGTTAGAAATTGAAGGATTGACTTTATACATTTAAAAGGGTAAAAATGAAAAACATCAAAAGGACACAAATATGTAGTAAAAAATAGACGTAGAAATAAAAATACATTGAATTTATTGTAAGTGAAGGTCACTCACATAAGACTGTGGTAATTTCTTTCGTTTTGTGAAATTTTGCTGTAGTAATAAAGTATAAATAGTACTTAAATGTTCAACATCTTTTTTATGGTTTATCGCGTTAGCACAGTTGTTAATGTAGCACATTTCTAAGAATTTACGAGTCTTAATTAAAGTCTTTATCTGCCCTATCATTAAGAACAATACGAAGACTATTTGGACCACACCACAACACCTTGACTCAAACAATATAATGAAAATTGAAGGATTGACACAACAAGTAAATAACAAACTACAACAAATTACAATTAGTGACACTGTTTTATATGTTTCAAAGTTAGAGATGAATATCGATCAATGTATAAGTGATTTGGCAAGAGTACTACCACCTGATATTCTTGACGAATTTCTATTCAGACAACAACAGGCTTATAAAAAAATCTTTAACAAAATTAAAAATACCAACATCAACAAGTTAAAAAATTTAGTTAAAATTAAAAATAATCACTACAGTAGTACTAACAAAAAATGGGTAAAAAATATTACGAACACTCAAATACCACCACAGATTTTAGGATTCCTAGCATTGGGTCCAAAATTTAGCTTACAATCCTGTCCTAGAGATGTAGATATCTTCAAGCTCCTAAGTGAAGTTGAGAATATCATATCATGGATCCCTGAAAATCATAGGAATCTTGTTAGAAGTCAAGCCACTAATTATATTACTAATTTTATCCATTTTAACAAAAAAGTTAGTGCTCCTTCGTCTCGAATAGAAAAAGAAACCAGAATCTTTCTTAAAAATAATCCAAACTTACTTGTCACAAAATCAGACAAAGGTAATGTCACCGTGATTATGGAGAAATCAGCTTATAATGAAAAATCACTTGAACTATTAAATGACCAGAATACGTATACACTGATCGATAGAGACCCGACTCTACGAATGGAGAACGGATGTAACAAGCTGGTTGCAGGACTGAAGACAAGAAAGTATATCTCTGAACAAACCGCTAAAGCGATTACCACGTACAATGGTATAATTCCTAAATTTTATGGTTTGCCAAAAATCCACAAACCTGATGTACCTTTAAGGCCAATAGTATCATGTGTAAAAGCATCAACACAACCCCTCTCTAAAATGGTCGCAGATATACTTTCCACGTCTTTTGAGTCTTTCAACAAGTTTCGGATTAAAGATACATTTGAATTCGCTGAAAAAATTAATAACAAAGTAGTACCGGATGGTTTTGTAGTAGTGTCTTTTGATGTAGTTTCGTTGTTTACGAATATACCCCTTCAACTAATAAAAACAATAATAGAAGAGCATTTTGATCTTGTACAACCTAATTGTAGTATCCCTAAACAAATGTTTATGGATATCATAACCTTTTTATATAATCACACTTTTTTCTCGTTCCAAGATCAATTTTATTAACAAAAAATGGGTTTACCGATGGGTGGGTCTGCTTCTCCTATACTGGCCGAAATTGTCATGAATAAACTGCTTTACTTTGTACATCAAAACGTACAGTTCGAATTTCCATTTTTATATCAATATGTCGATGATCTAATCACCGCAGTACCACGTAATGAAGTACAAAGCACACTTGGCATATTTAATTCTTATAACACTCACTTACAGTTTACGGTGGAGGAGGAGGATTCATACTCATCTGTCACTTTCCTAGACACTAGAGTAGTTAGAACAGATAATAACATCATCTGCCTGGATTGGTATCGTAAGGACACCAATTCAGGTAGACTCATTCCGTTTCATTCTTACCATCCTATGAAACAAAAAATCAACACTATAATAGGAATGAAAAATAGAATATTTAAGATATCACACTTAAGTTTCAAAGAAAAAAACCTAAAACTTTTGTTTGACACTTTAATAGAGAACTGTTATCCATCAAAATTGCTCAAAAAATTGTTATATTCCAACGAGTTAAGAAATGAGACAGTAAACAATGTTAACAATCATAATGACACAAATTTAGAGAATACCACAAAATATGGTGTACTACCCTATATACACAACTTAACAAAGCCACTCACAAGACTGTTTAGTGACTTCAACATAAAGATAGCGAATTATAACAACAGAAAGCTTAATACATTTTTTTCTAAGCTTAAAGATCGCACCCCAACATCTAAATGTAGCAATGTCGTTTATGGTTTGCCATGTGAGTGCGGAAAAATATATATCGGTCAAACAAGTCAACGATTGAGCAAAAGATTAGCGCTCCACAAAAGTGATTGTAGACACAAACCACAAGCTACGAGCCTAAGTATCCATGTCTCCGAAAATGACCATAGGGTTCTTTACGACGATGTCGTAATCTTGGATAGGGCAGATAAAGACTTTCATCGTAAATTCTTAGAAATGTGCTACATTAACAACTGTGCTAACGCGATAAACCATAAAAAAGATGTTGAACATTTAAGTACTATTTATACTTTATTACTACAGCAAAATTTCACAAAACGAAAGAAATTACCATAGTCTTATGTGAGTGACCTTCACTTACAATAAATTCAATGTATTTTTATTTCTACGTCTATTTTTTACTACATATTTGTGTCCTTTTGATGTTTTTCATTTTTACCCTTTTAAATGTATAAAGTCAATCCTTCAATTTCTAACTTGTTTATAAAGAAAATATTATCTAATTCTAATGTCCAAATTTCGACCACTTTAAATTTACAATTTTAATAAGTATTACGTTTTACATTTTGTACTCCATATTTTATAAAGAATAGTCGTTTCCTGTAAGTGAACCGGATGACGGGTCTGAGTGGGAGATTCCCTATCCATAATATTTTTAATAACTTGACGTAGAAGACACAGGGAACGGGTGAGGAGCCGGCATTTCAACAAGTGACAGTTGGAGTGTTGATCGTCTCTACGTTCTCCACCAAAAAAATGTGTTTTAATGGCAAATCTATTGTAAGAACCATAATAATTTTCTTTACATTTCAAAGATCGCCACTACCTTCCGGTTTAGTGGTATCGTTGGATTCGAACGACAGTTCAACAAGTGACAACTGAGCTGTCGGCCATTCTAACGATTTTCATTGCATTCTTTCACCTTTGATCCATCCTTTGCAATTGGTTGGGTGGGAGGTTCTTAATCAGAAGCTCACCACAATTACATCATGGAAAAGAGAAGAAGTGATTTCAGACAGCTGTTCGAATAGTGACAGTCGAATGGTTGTTTGATGTTACGAGTCTCTTCTCTCGAAATCTCTAAACAAATCTTCTATGTGTCAGTCAGACGTAAAAAAAACGGAAGACGACGTTGACAATCGATGGATCGATAGGTGTCATTTTGTAAATAAAAAAATCAACTTCTAACGACACTTGTCCAAATTTTCTTACAATGGATTAGGTTGAATAGGGAGGATCTGACTCAGTTTCGATATCTGGTTTTATTAGCTAAATAATAACAACAAAAATATCTGTATTACTTATGTATACACAAAAAAAGCAAGGTAAAAGATGTATTCTTATTTTCACTGAGCACTAGTGCACCTATTTCGGTAAGAATTGCTTGTTCTATCTTTAAGCATATTTGTAAAGAATGTTCTTCTTTGTAGCAAGTCCTGAAGAAGCCTAAAAACAATAGGCGAAAGCTTGACCAAAATAAAAGGCACTCACTTTGAAGCACCAGTCTTTCATTGCTTCCTCAGTACCAGGGTTTTCCCAGCTGTTATCTCAGTACTTTTTTATTTACTAGTAACCCAATTACTCCTTGGACGTTTTATATATATATATATATATATATATATATATATATATATATATATATATATATATATATTTACTCCCAGCGTATGAAGTGAGCCACATATCAAAAGAAACTGCGGTTGAAGTGAGGTCCTGTACAAAGTGAGGTCCAGTATACGGACCTCACTTAGTCAATCAATGTAAGACTTTTTCGTAGACATGTACTGATAGCAAACACTGTTTTTTTACAAAAAAAAGTGGGACCTCACTTTGTATGGTCCACATCAATTTTTAGTTCAGAGATTTTCCGCATAGAGGCGCTGACTTTGGCGTATATTTTCTAACCATGTATATTCTATGCCCTGTTGAATAACTTACGATACACATAGTGAGGACCATACAACTGGCAACACCTGTTCAACCAATCTTTAAAACAGTGGATCGTCAATCGTCGCATAAATTCAAACAATACAAAAATGTTTAATACTTTAATCCTTTTTGAGAGCGTAGGCGCAAAATTTCGGTCGAGTTCTTTTTAAACGCATTTATTTTTTTTCGAATCCTGAGATAACTAATAGGTATTTTTAAAAAATTTAAACGCAAAATAGAAGACTACATTATTCCCGAGGGCAGAAAGTCCCTTATAATGAACAAAAAGTTTCTTTTGTAATATATATTTAAAATTAAAAATCATACTATTTTTTTCACCCCTGTTACTTATTAAAATAAATATTATAGAAGTTCTCAAGGACTTTCGACCATGGATAATACAGTAATATTTCTTTCTGCGTTTAATTTTTTTAAAAATACTTAAGGTTTTCTCAGTATTCGAAAAAAATGAACGCATTTAAAAATAATTCGAGCGAAATTTTTGCGCATATGCTCTCAGAAAGGCTTAAAACTATAAATTTTTGTAATCAGTATTTCAATAGTTATTTATGATATAAGTGTTAAAAGTACACGTTTAAGGCACGCATGTGAAAGTTTGCAGAATGAGCGACAGCGAGTTCTGCAATTCACATGAGTGCCTTAAAAATGCACTTTTTAACACGCATATCATGCAATATTTTTTCTACAAACGTAATTACAGGACAATATCTACAAAAACTTTTACTTGAACTTGACACATTCCATTTTTATATTTTTTTGACATTACATCAAAATTGCCTATACGATCAATACGAATTGCAGTGCCATAAAATTTTTAAAGCACTAGTGCCTTAAAGCAGAGCCGGATAAAGGGGCGGGCGAGCCGGGCGACCGCCCGGGGCGCCAGAATTTTGGGGGCGCCAAATTTTGAGAGACGCTGATATATAAATATAATATTTACCCCCCTCCGTGGCTCAGTGGTAAGAGCGCGTGCCTTTGGATCGAAAAAATCCGAAAGGTTGTGGGTTCGAATCTCACCAGGGTCGGAAATTTTTCATTTATTATAAATTAATAAATGAATATAGTTTCTGTCCTCGTGGGATCGGTTCTCACCGGAGGGACCGCAGACGTTCGGATACAATTAGCGTCTCTTTGCAAAGACAAAGACGTCGACATTGCAAAGTAACAAGCCACTTACTCAACACACACACTACTTACACATGACACTAGGTACCTAACTGTTCAAAATTACCGTACCTACCATGCCAATGGCCATTAGTTGTCGAGGCATTAGCTAAACAAAAAAAAAATATAATATTTTTTACATTCACTATTTTTTTGGGCTTTATAGATTATCTTTGGGCTAAGATTACTCCTAAGACAATTAATATTAAATAATTGTGACAATAAGAAAACTATTTCTAGCTCACAAAAATTCTCTAATAAAAATAATGCAACCTAAAAATTGTTATGGCTTTTAAAGGTCATTTGTCAGGTAATACCTATCACTTTTATGGTATTACAATGTTATACATACATACTTAAAATACACGAAGATCAGATTTACGAAGTATCAACAAATTTATGAATAGTCAGTGATATTATTATACTGCTGCTTGTCATTATAGCTTCAATGGTTAAATAGTTTTGTCTTCCTGTTCTGTAAACTTTGCTTTATCAACATTGTCGTGTGTCCGTGGGTGTGTAATTTGAAATAAAAAAAACAAACCAGGTATATCTATATGAATTAGAATTGACAAGTTCTTTTTCATAATATGAATATATAGAAATTTATTTCGAATACTTAAGATGTTTCACTTTTTGCATAAAAACGGCACGAACGACGTATGAAAAAAAGGAATAATAGATTTTTGTATATATCATAAATTGAACGAGTAATTCCAAAATGATTTGTTATTTGAAATATCTCAGTGGCGTACTATGTTTTTCTTTAAAAAAATTAACACCATTTCAACAGTAGATATAAAATTATTAATTTTATGTCAAAAAATGCGCAATAATTACCTCTTAAAACACATCAAATTTCATTTGCATATCTGAACCGGTTTTAGAACAATAAAGAAATCGTCAGTTTGTAAGAAAAATGTCAACACCCCATATCTCGGAAACGAAGTATTTGCTGACATACGCTTATAGAGCAAACTGTCATTATTTTTTCATATAGAATTACCCTTTAAAGTTTGTCGCATTTATTTAGAATCATCCTGTTTTTTCTTGACCACCCTGGATTTCCATAGTTTTTCCTGTATTATTTCACTTGACCGTTATTTTCAGTTCTTTCTGTTTTTCCAGTCCTGCAGGTTTCTTTTCTAATATTGCTTCGTCCATTTTATCTGTAAAAGATTTTCGGGGTCTGTCTCTCTTCCTTCTTCCTATCGGGCTCCAATCTGTTATTCTGTTTATCAACGATTTTGGTCTGCTCTTCTGCCATGTCCATACCAGGTTAATCTCTTTTGTTCTATGTTGTCTATTATCCCTTGAATTCATTACCATTATTTTCTTAATCTCTATGTTATTTATTCTATCCCTTCTACAGCTTCTACTTAGGTATTCGATCTCTGTTGCTCTTATTTTGCATTTGGTTTTCGTACTTTTTATTCAATTTTCACACCCATTATTCAGAATACTTTTTGTCATGGTGTTATATTATATTCTTCTTTTTGTTTTTATACTGATGTTCTTATCCCACAGTACCGGGTTTAATTTGAGTATGCAGCATATTGTTTGTCCTAGTAACTCGATACCTAAAACCATAGCTTGGTTTTATAGGTATCGAGTCATAGAGATAATAAAAAGCTCATGAGATAATAAAAAAATAATGAATGATTTTATTTGAATTTGCATAGATGATTGTAAGGCCAAGGATATCACAACGGCTCTAAAAGGAAGAGAAAAAATAAAGATGTACAAGCTCGCGTTTGCAAAGAATATCCGCATGCTATTTTATGCTAAGTGGATGCCACTCCCTCAATTTAGTTATTGGGGATGCAGCTATATCTTGCGCACAATCAACATGTTTTTTGGTCTTGTAGAAGATTTATACACATTAAATGTTATAAATGAGTCAGATTAAATAAATTATTAGACGAATTTTTTACTAAGCAACAACATTTTTGTTTAATTTAGTAGTATTTTGTATTTTGACAACGACACCCGATTTGGGCGTCGAAACGATAATAAAATTATTTTTTTCAATTTAATTGTGGCTTATTTTCCATCTAAATAGTTATTTATACACATTTTTACTGGTTGTTGATAATGTGCATTTATCTTTTACCTCGCTTCTTCGTCGCTTGAACTTAAAATGTGCTCGCTATACTATGCCCTATGTTGGATAAGTTATAAGTAATAACTATCCTACTATTTTTTAAATAAATATATTTTTACATAGTTCTTTTTGGTAAAATTTTGATTTTTTCCTATTTTTCTATATTTGCAGTAAATTTGTATATTCTTATATGAAGGGGCGCCAAATTTTATTTTGCCAGGGGCGCTCAGAACCCTAAAACCGGCCCTGCCTTAAAGTAGCATTTTTAACGCACGTATGGAGTTCTAAAAATTGCATTTTTAACACGGTTGTAGAAAAAAGCCTTTAAATGAGGTGTCACATGATGTACTTACTTTCCTATTTAAAAAAATCAAAGTTGTGCCTGTCACCTGAAGAAGAGGGATCGCGTAAAGTTCGAAACATTGACGCTGTAATATACTATGATTATTTTAAAAATCGACCTCTCCGAGCGTTTTTCTTATGTGCTAAAAATAAATAAGTTAATAAGGGGGGTAAAACTTATTCCAGCGAACTGTATTTGTAACAACCAAGGTAGGGATGGCGGTTGTTGAACAAAAAACCGGTTTTCGGTTATACCGGTTTTTTACTTACGGTTTAACCTGGCGGTTATAACTGGTCAAAAAAAGCGGTTGTTCCAAAAACCATTTTTCGGTTTTTTTAATCAGAAGCAAATACTCGATAGGTTATAATGTTAATATAATGTTATATGTTACATACATTTATATTGCAATTCAGTTTGCTCAATATTCCTCCCGAAAAATTCCCCAACCAATTCAACCTATAAAAATTTTCCCATGTGCTTTCAGATTACCCTAAAAATGGGCGAAAGTACCCCAATCTGGCATCTCTGATTCGTCGCTCGTTGTAGACGGCGTCGGTGTATATTGCGTTGTCAATTGGGATATTCCCAAAACTCCCAAAAGTGATGATCCTACCGACATGTCCCTAGGAACTATCGAGTTTAAAAAAATATCCAAATGACATATTTTACTTAAGAGGAAACAGTAGCGATCAACAGGTAGCGAAAACGCATTCCAAGATTGCGGCTGTAATTTTGAATATTTTTTCGAGATATGTGGCACACGTATTCGTAATATAATAAAGAATGGCGGTACAGAGCCCAATTTAAAAAATATATTAATATGTGGAAATTACTCTGTAATTAAATACAATATTAAAAAAACGAGCCTATACCGCCACTAAGAAGAACAAAAAAATACACTTTCTTCAAATAAACTTTTTTATCCGATGCCTAGATTTTGTGTCATTTTGGAACTACTAAAATTTTTTATTTCATTAGTAGTTCCAAAATGACACAAAATCT
This sequence comes from Diabrotica virgifera virgifera, assembly GCF_917563875.1. Lineage (NCBI taxonomy): Eukaryota > Metazoa > Arthropoda > Insecta > Coleoptera > Chrysomelidae > Diabrotica > Diabrotica virgifera. The sequence goes on along the minus strand of NC_065451.1, from coordinate 96,893,844 downwards.
AGGCATCTGTTAAAAAAGTTTATTTGAAGAAAGTGTATTTTTTTTGTTCTTCTTAATGGCGGTACAGACTCGTTTTTTTAATATTGTATTTATTTACACAGTAATTTCCACATATTAATATATTTTTCAAATTGGGCTCTGTACCGCCATTCTTTATTATATTACAAATACGTGTGCCAAATATCTCGAAAAAATATTCAAAAATACAGCCTCAATCTTAGAACGCGTTTTGGCTACCTGTTGATCGCTACTGTATCACCTTAAAAATAAATTCGATAAACCAATTCATCATTTTATTGCCATCAAAAAATTTCAGTAGGTAGTATTTTTTAACACGTTTGTATAATACCTTTCATTTCCTAAGAATTATGTATTATTTAAAAATTACATAATGGAGATTCCTAATCGTATTTCGGTATTCACATTTCATACAAGAGTCTCAAAGTACTCAAGTATAAACAATTTTTAGATGATTTTGGGAATATCGATTTCAAGCAGATCACTTACCTTTTTATGTAAATATTCATGTGTTTCATAAAAGCTGATGTGACACTTTCGTCCAGTTCTTTATTAGTAAATAAAAGTTGAATTATGGTTGTTTGGGTTAATAATTACTTTGCATATTATTTATAATACATATAGTAGGGGAGCAAAGTATGCTAAATGTGCAGTCACTCGAGCGCTTTGGGGACCTATTGGGTTGTGATTATTAGGTTCTAAAACCAAAAAAGTTGAGTAAAATTTTCCATTTTAGTGGGGACTTTCCATATTTTAATTTAATTTTCCATTTCCAACACCCGTTTTCTCCGATTATAGCGCCACCTATCCGTAATTAGAAAAAACGTTTCGAATAAAAGTTGCTTATTTTTACGCAAAGAATCCAAATCTGAAATAAAAAAAAAGGAGTTCCTATTTAAGATTTTAAAGTAACCTCCCCCTCCCCCCCGCCTCCGTGGGGGTCGTGTTTGGTACCATTCGATAGATTTCAGAAAAAATATTCAGAAATTGTAGTGTATTACCTATAAGAAGTTACCGTTAAGCCGGGTCCACACTATGTAACAAAACATGTTAAATAACAAAGTTTTGTAACTTGTTACAAAATTTTAAATAAACAAGTTTTAAAACACAGTGTTGTATAACATTTTTCTGGTTATATAGCATGTTTTATGTTATCCAACAGATGTCGGTAAACATCAAAGAAAGTTATAAAAACGCACCGCGACTGATCTACACTTAAAAACATGTTATTGAAACATTTCTCTGGCATAGTACCTACGCGAGCAGCAACCGTTGGAGTCATATCGCCTTGTTCATTCTGGAGTGATTGTGCTAGATTTTTCTTTGCTAAATTTTTGAAAGAACTGACTACCCATTTAATTGAGCTATTTCGTAAGTAACGAGTATTATGGGATTGCTATGGGATGAGCTACATTTATTGATTTAAAAAACAAATAAAAAACACGATGAATAGACTGAAATAGAAGTGAAAATAGATACAGAAACTAAAGTTAAAACTAATGCACGTACGCCTATAACTCAAGCCAACAAAAGAAAAGCAGTACGCGGAACCTTAACAGCAAATCGGTGCAAATCAACTCTAAATTTGACATAAATACTATTCTCTACAGAGCAGAGTGTTCAGACATAAAACCTGTAACATTCACTTCATTCGCTACACAGATGCAGACTGCTTCATCAGCTACTCAAACAGGCACTCAATCATACAATATATCTGAGCCTTTCTATTCCGTCCACTACACCTACATCCGCTACTTCTCCAGCTACACCAATTCAAACAGACAGTGACACTCAATCATGAACAGGTGAAGACGATAATACTGAGGAATTAAATTTTACAGAAATGTTATACTTCCTCTCTGAAACAATGAGTAAAAAGTTTAAAAAATATACTTTGCTAATAATATAACTGTTAATCTTTCTCTTACTGGAATTGCATCTCGAAATGTCTTTCCTGCCTATTTTATGGCCGATTTCATTTATAAGAAATTCAAAATCAGAACTTTCTATTCTTAAGAAGTTTTTAAAACTGCCATCACATTTAATGTCTCCTGTCGATGGGTCTATGTTATCTCTTTCCAGATCAGCTAAAAGAGCTGTACCACTACCTATATTTTGCTCGAGCTGCTAATGAAGGACACATCTAAAATATTAATTTAACACGCCGGTGTCGCCTCCACAATATTACACAAGCTGCTGTTGCTATGAAGAGATCCTCCATACTTATATGACGCAATTTTATATACTACCTAACCTACCAGCTATCCATCTAAAATGCTGCAAAATTTATGCGCATGTTGTTGTTTTGTTTTTTGTTATATAGTCTGGATACTCATGCTATATTATAACAAGTTACATAACAAAGTTGTACAACAAATTTGTTGTACAACTTTGTTATTAGCATGTTTTGTTACATAGTCTAGACCCGGCTTTAAAAGTTCCCCGTTTCAGGAAAAAATATTGTCTAAGAGCGATAGCCTAGTGACCTAGTGGGTAGACCTCGGATCTCGGATTCGTAAAGCAGAGGTTTCGATTTCAAATCCGGGGTGTGGATCTCCGATTTTTTATTTATTGTTACTGCATTCATGTCTGTAGACAATGTTGCAATCTATTATGAGCACAATAAAAAAATATAGTAATAAAATAATAAATAAATATTTCAAAAAAAAAACAAGAAAAAAAAATACAATCACTGGAAGCGAAACTAAACAATACGGAAGAAGCACATTATAATATGTAAGCACTACGAGCCTAGTAGGCCCATGGCTTGATGTACTATTCTTTTCCACTCCCTTTTGTCAGTCGCTTTTGTTTCCCAGTTCCTTAAGTTAATTCTTCTCATATCTTCTCTAACTCCATTACTCCATCGTGACCTCGGTCTTCCTCTTCGTCTTTTCCCTGCCAATGCACTAGATAGTACCAATTCTGCGAATTCTAGATGGAATCATCCTCTGCACATGGCCCAACCATCTAAGTCTTTGCGCCTTAATTACTGCTAGTATGTTAGGATCTTGATAGAGCTCAGTTAGTTCCTTATTTGTTCTTCTTACCCATTGTCCATTTAAGTTTTTCCCACCGAAGATTTTGCGCAGTATTTTCCTCTCCCAAACTAATAACAACTCTTGATGTTTTTTTGTTGTGACCCATGTTTCAGAAGCATACGTTACTATCGGCCTTATTACGGTCTTGTAAGTTCTTAGTTTTGCCCTTAGTGATATATGTTTACTTCTTAACAACCCATTAAAAGCAAATATAGCGCGGTTGCCCGACATAATTCTCTTTTGTATTTTTTCTTCACAGTTAGGATCTCTTGTGAAGACAGTTCCTAAGTACTCAAATCTCTCAACTTCTTCGAATTTATACTGTGTTCCCTTCGCTGTTGTCATTGTTATGTATTGCCCCCGAACGAATTGCTTATTTGTCCATTCCATATACTTGGTTTTTACTTCATTTATATACAATCCTTTGGTTGCTGCCCTCTCCTCGAGTTTCATGAGTGTTTCTATAAGTTATATTTTGCTCCTAACCAAGATTACCAAATCGTCTGCGAATGCCAAGCACTGATGTTTTTTGTGGTAGATCAGACCTGTTCTATTAATGTTTGCTTCCTGTATAACCTTTTCTAGTAATATGCTAAACATTATAGACGATAATGGATCACCCTGTCGCAGTCCTTGTTTGACCTCAAAGCTTTCTGTTATAGTATTGTTTATCTTGACTTTATAATACTGATATATCATACTGATATTGTTTAAAAACACTTATAATATTGATATAAAATGTTAATCATTTTATTTATTGTTATAAGAATCAAAGGTAAATATGATTAGGCGAATGAAGCCTTAGGTTTCGCAGTCAATATCCCAACCACACACACATGTTGCAATCTATTTCAATACGGTTTATAGTACAAACTATACATTTAATATCAAAATAGTGGGATATATTTTTTTAGTTGAGGACACTTGGTCACATTGCATTGTTTCAGGATAAGGTGAAATATCTTCAATAAATGGAAAAAAGCATGTATGTCATATATTATAATAGTTTCTATACTCTTAATATGTAGTCTCGTATAAATTTGTAGTGACATGATTTTAAGTATAAGAACAAGAAGCTTGCAACAATTTTCAGAGAAAATAGAAAACTAAAACTATTTTAAAATGATTATTCGAAATAAAACATATGCACATATTCACTGTATTTGCCATCTAGTGGAATAACTGTAAAATTAAGTCAGTAAAAACGGTACATTAAGTTTAATTAAATTAAGTAAATCATCTTGTATACTAAAATTAAGGTTGGAAAATTGTCGTTTCAAAATGAAAATCGACAGGGGCAACAGTACCTATACTAAAATACACTCTGTATAGATAATTATGTCAATGTTAATAATACTGGATAGAGAATTGAATATCTTTTCAAATGAGCTAGCACACGCCCCTCTTCCCTATTTAAAAATAAGGGGTGGGGGAAATGGAAGGGAGGGGGTTGACAAATGACAGATATGTATGTACCGTAAAAACTGTGTTCCCTTAGATCAAAAGTCGGGCTTTTATATTTATATGTTAAGTTCAATATAAATTTCACATAACTGAACTATCACTGTATCCTCCATTTTGATTATTATTGTTCTCAACTAACGCTATTTTCAAAATTCTTGCTTTCCTATCCATCTTTAACGTAAATTATTAAAAAATATAAAACTATTTCTTTGTTAACGCTAGTCTCCGATAAGGCTACCGTGATTTAATGCTGAGGTACTAAAATGTTATTAAATTAACAAACAGTACGAGCAAGAACAAAGAGTCCACATCCTTCTTATAACTACAAGTGACTGAAACATCGAAACAATAATAATTCTTACTGTGTTATACAGAAAAAGGCAGTAGAAACGATTAATCTCATATTTATCGACAACACTGTATGGTCCTCACTTGATGAGCTGTAAGGAAATATACACGTAAAGTTGTCCTCACTTTGTGCGCATAACGAAAAAGTATATACAGTCTCACTTTAATAGCTGCGTATAATGGCCTCACTTGGGTGGCAATATACTTGAACAATACGGGGCACATATACGTAATTTTTTTTGTGTATACTCGTCATTTTTTAATTGCTATTTACTTGTCAAAGTCACTATGAAGAGTTGAAACGATTATGTCTACGTTTTCTACCGGTCCTCACTAAGTGCGCGTAATGTCAGGACCTCACTTTGATATCTGTGCATAAATATATATATATGTATATATATATATATATATATATATATATATATATATATATATATATATATATATATATATATATATATATATATATATATATATATGTCTTCATATCAAGGCGAGATCCGTTTGTATCATAAGCTATACAAGATGAGATCCGTTTTGCAAGGCGAGATCCGATTTTGGATCTCACCTTGTATTCACGTGTATATAGTGACATCTCGATGTAACAATGGTTAGGGTACAAGGAAATCTATTTTTGTCTGGACCTCATTTTGCACCCCTTTTGGTGAATTTTATATTGTAGTGGTTCCACTAAATCCGCTGTAGAGGGCAGCGCGCGCGATCCGTTGTGTATATGGTAAATATATATTTTGCAGACAACCCGAGATCCGGTAAATTTGGAAACATCGCAAATGAATTTCACGGTCAGCTCTCTCACTCGGCTTATGTCTAGCTTGAATAAGAATGTTTACATTATTTAAGGGCTCTGTCCAGAAAGGCGATTGTCAAATATCTCGAGAACTAGACGGCATATCGAAAAAACTTTGGAATGCTTTTTGAATGGTTTTTCAAAATCTATATACTTATGCAATAGCAGGGTTCTTATTCTGCCTGCGAAAGCGGTGGGTGTAGCAACTTTGAATTTTCAACTGAAACACTTTATTTTTAATTAAATAGTTGAAATTTAGAATTAAAAATACACAACTTTTGTTTGAATATATAGCTTCTTAGCTTCATAGCTTCTTTAATCCAGTCGGAAGAGCTTCAAAATCGTCGTTTTGATGACATTTTTAGGGTTTAGGGGTACCTCAGGTAGTTAGCTTAAAACGTAAGAAATAAATTTGAATAGTTAATGTTTATTGATAAACAAAGCTCCAATTCTATTTTACTTCAACTCATTTTAAGGCTATTTCAATAATAAACTAATCGGTTCTTTTTTCAGTTTTTTGGTAAAACATTGTAACTTATAGACGAAAATTCTTAAAATCGGCTATTTTTCATTTAAATTGTCAATAAATAATTAAATTGAGAAAAAATTGGTCAGATTTACATAAATTTTGTTATTCCGTCCATATAGAAACTAAAACAATTGTTACGTAGTTACACTGAGTGTCATAAAAACCGTGTATTTTTACTCATTTCTTTGAGCTATTTCACGTAATATCGAGATATAAGTTGTATTTTTTACATAAGTTATATTAACGTTAAACTGACTTAATTTATAGTTTTATAAGCAACAATTAAGTATAGCGAAATTTATAAAACCTTGTTTAAATTGTTTTACATGCTCTGTAATGCGGTTATCTTAAATTTTCTTTTGAATGTTTTTCTTCTTACTGGTAGACAAAAAATGGCAAAATGTGCATTTTTGACATCAAATTGTTGATAACCAACATAGTTACTACTCAAAATATTAAAAAAACTAACCGTCGGTATAACAGGTTGCCTGGAAACCAGATGCAGAACAGTACCATAAATGTTGTAGACTTTTTAGCACTTTCTTTAAGTGAAATTTAAAATCATTTACCACCCATGTACACTCATTACGGAATCTGTTACAAGAATTTCAGCGATTTCAGCCATTTTTTCAAAATTTATTTTGATTTTCTCTAGTAATCCTTTCAAAAGACAATACATAAATGGTGAATACCTTTTACATCAACTTCAAGGAGGGTAATTTATACAGGTACATACCTGGAATTATTATATGGACCGTTCACTCTTGTTAGAGTATAGTTCGCTCAAATATGAGCTCTTTTAATCCATTTCACGCGGTAAATTAGTCCGCTTTTCCTTTAGGTCTTAGTTCATAGGTTGTGATGTTTTTTGCCCTCTCTACTATCTTCTTCCACTCTCTCCGGTCCTGAATCTTTTCTCTCCAGTTTGCAATTTCCATCTTTGATATATCGTCTAGCAGCTGATCTTCCCATCTAATTTTTGGTCTTCCTCTTGGTCTATTTTTTACTGGTTTCCAGTTCATTATCTTCCTGATCAGTTCTTCTACCCCTCTTCTTTGTGTGTGCCCAAACCATCTGAGGCTTTGTGCTTTAATGAATTTTACTATATCTTCTCCTTTATTTATATTTATTATTTCATGGTTCATCAGCTTTCTATATTCCCCTGTTTCTGTCTTTACTGGGCCATGTATCCTTATAATTTTTCTCTCAATTATTTTTAACTTTTCTTCGTCTTTTTTCGTAAGGCACATTACTTCTGCTCCATAGGCTATCACTGATCTGATTGCTGCTGTGTATATTTTTGATTTTGTTTTTTTGCTCAGGTTTTTGCCCTTGAGTAGTTGGTGATATTTCCAATATACTCTATTACCTGCTTTAATTCTGTCGTTTATCTCTATACTCCTTCCGTTTTTGCCGTCCACCATCACCCCCAGGTATTTGAAGCAATCTACTCTCTGGAATGTATTTTCACCTATCTTTATTTCTGCTATTCTGTTTACATTGTCTCGTGTGCTTATAAGATATTTTGTTTTATTCTGATTGATTATTAGTCCTCTCGTCTTTGCTTCTCTTACCAGGGTTAAAAGTGCCTCTTCTAGTCTTTTTTTATCTCGTGCTAACAGTCCCAGTTCATCTGCATATCCTATGTCTGTGTTGAGCTTTGAATAATTGTCTTTTTCAGCCCTGTGTCCCTAATTACTCCTTCTAGAGCGATATTAAATAGTGTCGTTTGTCGTTGACAGACTGTCTCCTTGTCTTACTTCAAGTTCTATTTTGATGTCATTTGTATCGCCTTCATTTGTTTTAACTTTTGCTGTTGAGTCTTTTATTGTCATTCTAGTTAGTCTTATTAATTTTGCCGGTATCTCCATTTTTTTCATTTCTTTTAATAATTGTTGTCTGTATATGCTGTTGAAGGCCTGTTGGAAGTCGATGAATAGTATGTGTAATACTATGTCATGTTCATAGATTTTTTCAATTGTTTGTGTCATTACGTGTATTGCATCTATTGTTGATCTTCCTTTGATCTATTGTTCTAAAACCCTGTTGATATGGTCCTATAATTTTTTCTGTGTATTGATTTAGTCGGTTTCTTATAATTGTGGTCAATATCTTATACGTTGTATTTAGTAGCATAATTGGTCTGTAGTTGCAGCACTTAGTTGGATCTCCTTTCTTAAAGATTGGTGCGATGTGTCCGTTTTTCCATTCTATGGGCATGCTTTCGTCCTTCCAAATTGTAACCATTAACTTGTGCATTCGCTTCGTGAGCTCCTCTCCGCCGTTGATGATCAGTTCGTTGTTGATTTCATCTGGCCCTGGCGTTTTGTTTACTTTTAGTTGATTTAATACCTCCATGAATTCCTAATAAGTAGGTGCGACTTCCTCTTCATCTCTGTTATCTCTTATATCCTCATCCTCTGAATATGCCTTATTGTCGTTTTTGTATAGGTCCGTGAAATGTTTTTCCCAATCTTTTTTGTTTATTTTTGTGACAGATTTTTTGGTAATGTGTTGTTGTTTTATCTATTCGAACAATTTCTTGTTGTCTTTATTATTCGTTTCTAATTCTTGCATTTGTTCAGAGATCCATGTGTTCTTCTTTCTTCTATAGAGTTTCAATGCTTCTTGTTTTTCTTTTCTATATTGGTCCAGTTGTTCATGTTCGGCACTTTGTAGCCATTTGTTTCTTGCGAGGTGCTTCAGTTGACTTTTTTGGTGACATTCCTCATCAAACCATTCTTTCGATTCTTTGTTTTTTTGGAATCCTATTATTTGTTCTGCTGTCTCTATTATGCTGTTCTTTATGTTTTTCCATTCTCCTTCTATTTCTATGTGCTCGTACTGACCCAATTTCTGTTCCAGTTGTTCTGTATATTGTTGCTTTGTTTCTTGCGTTTTCAGATTGGCTATATTCCATTTCCTCCTTTTTCCTTCCTTATGATTATTTGCTTTGATTATTTTCATCTTAAGTTTTGCTATCAACAATATGTGGTCAGTGCCTCCATTTGCCCCTCTATATGACCTTACGTCTTGTACTATTTGTGTCCACTTTTTCGAAATTAGAGTATGATTTATTTGGTTTCCATCCATTCTTCCTGGTATCATCCATGTTATTTTGTTTTCTTTTTTATGTTTATCCCCAGTACTAACTATATATGTATTTGTTGCTGCTGCTAGGTTGCAGATTTCTCCCCCATTATCATTCGTAGTTTCATGAATGGTTTCTTTGCCAGCTACATTACGATTATAGTCCTCCTTTCCGATCTTTGCATTGAGATCACCCAATATTATTAATATGTCATTCCTCGGAATATTTTCACAGGTTTCTTCCAGGATGTCTTAGAATTCTGTTTTATCTTCTTGGTTTGCTTCTTCGGTGGGTGCATAGCAATTGACTATCGAGATGTTGGCTTGTTTATTTTCTTATGTAAGATATCCTTTCATTAACTGCTTTGAATTGTATCAGTTTTTCCCTCATTTTTTTGTTCACCATAAATGCCGTACCATTCGTTCCCTGTTTGTTTTCTCCCGAATAATACATGCTAAAGTTTTTCTTCTCAAATTTTCCGTCTTTCTTCCATCGTATTTCCTGTACGGCTAGGATTTCTAGTTGGTATTTTTTCATTTCAAGAGCTATTTCTTGCATCTTACCTGCTGCCAGCATGGTTCTAATATTCCAAGAGCCCATTCTAATGGGTTTTGTTCTTTTCTTCTTATTGAGATTCTTTCTTGATTTTGTGTGCGTTAGTTTTCGTTAAACGTTTGCATTTCCGAGTCTTTTTTTGCCATGTCAATATCATATTTCAGCCGCTGTCCTTCGTTTATTAGTTTTTTGAATTTTCTATCAGCTGTTCTCTCTCTTCGTCCCATATCTAGATTTTGCCATTCACTATTAATTTCTTGTAGCCGATTTTCGTGTGCTTACCTTTGCTTCTTTCGTCCTTTGCTATTTTAGTTATTTCCTTTTGTATTTCTTTTTCTTTCGATGTCCAATCGTTGTTTATATAGATACGATCTTTATGCTGTTTCAGTTTACGTTTCGTGTTTAGGATTTCCATTTTATCCGTGAGGGCTTCTGTTTCTATTGCGCATACTGTTTCTCCTATTTTTTTTTGCACTTCTTAGTTTTATTTGTATTTGCAACTCTTGGGCTCTGAAATTTTCCATTTCTTCTTTTAATTTCTTATAATCATTTGTTTCTACTTTCAACCCAGTTACGAACAAGCTTTTCTTTTTGCTAAATTTCTCCAGTTGCTCCATTCATTCATGTAGCTGTTTTACTTCTTTTTTTAGTTTTTGTTTCTCTGCTTTTACACCCATTAACTCTTTATTGGTTTGTTGTTATTCTTTCCTTATTTGTTTTATTTCCTGAAGCATTTCATCGTTTTTATTCATTATTGTAATCATAACATTTTCCATGTCTTCCTTGTTTTCGTTGCCTGCTTTGCTTGGTGACCGTTTTTTTAATTTTACTTCTATTAAAACAATCATCCAAGTTTTCTCTTTTGCGTTTCGTTTCATCATCGGTTTCACTTCCTGTGACATTTTTTCCATTTTCTAGGAGTTCAGCGCTAAATACCTGGAATACCGATATTAGATTATCAACAATACTTAAAAAATGAAAGTTACCAATTCACCGGTAGTTAATGGGTTATTTAAAAATTACCTGCGCACCAGAGTTGCCAGTTGGTCTGTAATTAGGATGGGAATTAAAATAGATACGAATTCACCGGGACCCGGAAATATGCACACCCTGATATTCTAGTTACGTAACCTCGTCCGATTGGCGCATGACGTTAACAACAGAGTAAAGCATAGTCCCGTCTATGCGTTCGTAATACGAACGCGAATGAAATTTGAGAATAGTACAAATGAATGAATTATGACTAAAAGAAACTAAGTGATTTTTATAGTTTAGAGGAAAATTATTAAACTATTTACTTTTATTTAAATTGATTTTCAGTTATTTGTAAAGTTCCCAGTTTCTTGATTATATTGGTATCCGGAAAATAAAAATATTCATATAATCGATATCTACTAAAATTATTATATTTCGTTAGTTGACAAAAACTGATTAGTGGCCTACACATTAGTAAATATAATTTTTACCAAGGGGAAGAAAAGCCCCAAAATAAAACCATAAATTTAATGGATTGATAAAAAAACAAAATTTTTTACTTTTTAAATAATGTATTTCATCAGATTTAAGTAAGAGGCTTGGAAAAGACAAAAATAAGTTTTACAGTTTTCATGCCATGCACTTTGTTTAAATTTTGTGCATGTGAAATAGACGTACATACAGCAACTATGTAGCAGTTTTCATAATTTTTCTTTTACGCAATGTCAGGTTGTTAAGAGACTTGTTTAATTCTTTAATTCGGAAGTACATCCGAGTCCGAGACCTAAAAAATAACTTGTTCGCTTTGTTAGAACAGTCTACAGTCACACTTTTGGACATAAGGTTTTCTAAATAATTTTTAGTTACCAAAATGGAATCACCATTCATGTGGAAGGAAAAATTGTCTCCAGTTACTTAATATATGACAAGAGAGTGTCTGATGGTTTACATAAACCACACTTACTCAAATGATCAACCCACGTGTACGTTGAAACATCTTCGGATTGAATACTGGAGTCCTTCAATTTATGGCAGATATAACCAGCCAAATTCTCCAAACCATCATACTCGAGGTCACTAATGTTTTTTCATTCTAACTCTCATTGAAAACTTGAAAATCCACAACTGTTTCGTTGTTAGAATCCAGCCTTTGGATCAATTGTCCAGAAATTGGTAAATCTGGGATGTCGTCTGTTTAAACGTTCGAAAATTCGTTCCGTTGTCTCTCCTACCCGTATATCACTTTTATAAAATAAAATAAAGCTTTTTGTTAACACTCTAAAAAATTTTTAATGGGTTTTCCCCGAAAAGAGCTTCATTTTTTGGCACTATGTATCACGTTAAAATATTTGATTTGGAATTTGAAGGATAAGATCGTCTTTTTTATGAGCTACAAATTTACTTTTACTGGTTCTAAAGACTAAGAATATACCATTTTTTCGTTTTTTTTATATGCTACATTTTTTCCAAGAATATTTTTTCGATATAATACTTACTTTTTGAGTATTTGCGAAAAACCGCCGAAAAACGTGTTTTTTTTTGTTGAAAAGTAAATATTTTTAGTCGCAAGTGACTCTAGTACCTACTACTAAATTAACCTAGTACCTAAGTTAAAAAAACTCTATAGAACAAAAGTTGCTTAAACTTAGTCAGATCTGTTTCCGGACTTATTTTAAACGTATATTTTTTCACCCTCCAAGTAAAAGCAATCAACGGCACAAATTCAACTTTGAAGTGGGGGATGGGTAGAATCTAAATCCAAATTTTCATGCAATTAGGAGTTGACCCTGAAAATTATGTGTGTTTCTTTTTATCTTTTAAATCATTTTACTTAAAATCATTTTTTAACTATCAAATAATAATTACATATTGAGTTATTTTATTTTTTAAACTTTAATAATATTTATAAAAAATTTTACTTTCTTGTAATGTATTTTTAAAACAAGCAATCATTTAAATAATTATTTTGTAACAATTTGTATTATTTAAGAATATAATAATTACATTTTGGTTTCGTAGTAAGTGTTTTTTAAGAATATTAATGTATAGTTTTAAAATATTGTATTGCAAATAATTATCATTATTAAATGGTTATTATTTGTCAAGTATTCTTTTTCTTTTTTCACACCCTTATGTATGTAATAAAACTAAGGGACTTTCTGAAAGGTCAATCGTAGACGTTAAAGAATAGAATAGAATAGAAATATGCTTTATTGCCACTGAAAATTTTTACAATTTTATGGACAAAGCTTACATACAGTCAAAAGAAAAACATAATATAAATAACAAATAACAACTACAATTTACTAAAATTAGATAAATCGTCAACAATGTACAGTATAAGATATAAAAGCCAAGACAAAAACAATTTATTGCAAAACATATATAAATTGCAAATTGAACATACAACAAATAAAATAAAATAGGTACAACATAAGGAACTGACAAGTTTATGCTACTGCGCATGGAACCCAATTTTCTTCGTTATTCATTAAGAAATTCTTCTATTGAATAATATGGTCTTTTGGATAGATAGGCTTTTGTCATTTTTCGGAACTTAGGGAAAGATGTTGCAGATTTAAGTTGTAACGGAAGATGATTGTACAGTTTCTTTGCGGAATATAATATAGATTTCTTTACTAACTCAGTGGATGGAATCGGTAAATAAATATCAAAGATTGAATTTCTGGTGGAGTAAAGATGATTGGGCCTTGATGGAAAGACATGAAGGTGTTTACGAATTAAACAAACCGTTTCTAGAATATATAAAGATGGAAGTGTTAAAATTTCGTGATCTCTGAAGTAACTTCTGCAATGTGTAGATCTTCTGAGGCCAAACAAATATCTTATTGCTCTTTTTTGCAATCTAAAAATGACATCAAATTGAGCAGCTGTACTAGAACCCCAAAAAGGAAGACCATATCGAAGATGAGACTCGAACAACGAAAAATATGTTATTTTAGAAGATGCTAAATTGAGTTCCCTTGAGACAGATCGTATTGCATAGCAAGCTGAGGCGAGTTTCTTACTTAACGAATCGATATGAAGGGACCATTTGAGGTTGCTGTCTAAAAAAATACCAAGAAATTTTACAGAATCAACGGTACTGATCTGGCTGTTATGAAGTGGCAAAGGTTGAAGAGCTCCTTTATAGGATAATGCTACTGTTTTATTTACGTTAAAAGAGAGTAAATTAGAGTCAGACCAGGTCTTTATCGTCAGTAGATCCGAAGTTATAGTTTCATGAAGAGATGCAATAGTTGAGTTGCTCCAAGTGATACTGGTATCATCAGCAAAAAGAAAAATTTTCCCATTGATTTTTAAATTAGTAATGTCATTTATAAAGATAAGGAACAGTATAGGACCCAATACTGAACCTTGTGGTACTCCACAGACGATTTTTTTGAGACTAGAGTCAGTATCATTTGCTCTAACTAGTTGTTTCCGATTATTCAAGTAGGATTGGAACCAATTCAAAGAAATACCTCGAATTCCATAGAAATTTAGTTTTGTAATCAAGATGTCGTGATTTACACAATCAAAAGCTTTGGCATAGTCGCAGAAAACAGTGGCAGTATAAAGATTATTGTTTAGTGCTTGGTAAACCTCATGTAGTACAGAAAACATGGCATCAGTGGTACATTTATTTGTTAAAAAGCCGAATTAATTTTGTGATAAAATGTTGTTATCAACGATAAAGGACATAAGTCGAGTTTTAATGAGTCTCTCAATAATTTTGGAGAGTACCGGTAGTAAGGCAATAGGTCTATAGTTGCAGGCATCAGATTTTTCGCCACCCTTATGAAGAGGAATAATAATGGCTGTCTTTAGGCACTCTGGAAATTTACCTTTTTCGAAGGAATCATTAATTAGTGAGAGGAGGATTTCCAACACATTTTCTGTGAGATTAGAGAAAATTTTTATAGATAGTCCATCAGTACTACAGGATGATTTGCTTTTGATACAATTGATTGTTTGGATAAGTTCAGAGTTATCGACTGGTCGTAAAAAGAATGAATTCGAGACCTGTCTTGAATTAGGAAGATAGGAAATAGGATCTTGTTGCGGCAAAATTGTTGATGTTATATTTTTACTCACATTAACGAAGTAGTCGTTTAGACTTTCAGGATTTGGAAGGGAAAATGATTGAGCTGTGTGAGTTTTATTTCGAAGATCGTTTATTATAGACCAAGTCTCTTTTGCAACACTTTTAGAGCTTCTCAGACGATTTTGATAATAGGCTTTTTTAGCTGACCTGACAAGTTTTAGATATGTTGTCCTGTACTTCATGATATATTCAGTGACAGCAACATTGGTAGTAAATTTCTTGATGTATAGTAGTGAACGCATATTCTTAGCTGATATGCGAATACCTTTCGTAACCCAAGGTTTCCGATGTTTTGGCTTAATAGGAATTAAAGGAAATGCCTTATTGAAGATGTGGAGAAGCTTATCTAGAAAAACACTGAAATTATAGTCCACGTCTATAGAAGGAAATTGCCACTCAGAAGTTAAGCATAAATTTTGGAATTTACGAAAATTCCGGGCGGAAAAAATCCTACCTAAACGTCGGGTATTTGAGGAGGGTTTGCTGAAGATGTTAAACTTCGTATACACTGCTTCATGATCAGATAGTCCCGCATTAATAACTGTAGAGCAGACATCAAGGGGTGAGAAATCTGAGACAATATAATCGATTATGGTAGATGTAGTTTTTGTTATCCTTGTAGGAGAATCAACGTGCATTGAGAGACCATACGATTCAAATATGTTTGCCAGGGACACTTGGGTAGCACTAGCAGCAGCATAATTAATGTTAAAATCACCGCATAGAATTTTTCTGCTTTTATGAGGCAGGTCATCTAACAAATTTAGCAGGTTCTGAAAAAATAGTTCCACGGTAGAATCAGGTGATCTATAAATGCAAATAATGTAAAGATTAAGATTTTTATTATAAACTAAGGAAAACTCAAAGAAGGATTCACTTAACAAAAAGTCATATTTTGTTACCAGAGAAAAATCATTATTTGTAGAGAGAATCAGGGTGCCTCCATGAGCCGAACTTGGACGATCATACCTGGCAATTGTGGTATATTTTTCTACAAAAAAAGGCTCGTTAACTTCAAGCCAGTGCTCTGTAACCGCAACTATCGGAGGAAATCCTAATTCATCCAGAAACAAAAATAATTCATCAGTTTTATTTCTTATAGAACGAATATTAATCAGAACCATGCCAAAGTTGTCATCACTAAAATAATTTGAGGTTTCTAGTCCCTCAGAACACGTCGTGTTGTTTAAAAATTTCGCTTTGGAGAGCCGGTGGAATAATAACTTCGGTGACATTCCCTTGACTTTTGTAGGTGTATAATTCGTTCCGAAGTTAGATAGGACCTATAAGCGGCAAGATCAGCTTCCACTTCAGCTGGACCAATTCCATAGGCATGGTTAAATTCTAGAAGAACTTTTCGTAGTTCTTCAGTCTTAGTAGGTAATCCTTCGGAAGCCAAAAAGAGTTTCACGCTGGTGTTGGTATATCCGTCATAAAATACAGAAGCAGGCTGATCGTGAAGAAAAGCAAGATGTAGTTTAATTGCCTTTAAGATGTCTGGTTCCCTTAATCTTGCAAGAAGATATCGACTGTTCGAGTTATTAGTTAGTCTAACTCTTGGTGGTGTTAAAGGATCCAAATTTATGGATGGTTCCAAAGTATCTTTCTTAACAAAATTGATATGGGAACGGAAAGGCTCTTGAGATTTGCAAATTGTGATGGCCTGCTTGTCTGTAAATATATTGGTGTCTTCAACTTCATTTTTGTTGTTGCTTGGAATGGTAATTGGGTTTTCCAAGCTAACTTGGTTTCTGATGTACTTCGGATTCATATTTTCTTCAGATGAAGTCTTTGGTTCAGAGTGTGGGATTCTATAGACCATTTAATGTTGACACCAGGTGGCCAAATTTCCTTATTAAATAATAAGTCGATAGATGGTTTGGATTTTATGCCTATTTTGAATGAGGAACCAGTTGCTGTGTTGGCGTCTTTAGGGAGAGCGTAACATCTAATATAATCCTTGATACCTAGCCTCTCTTTAATGTAGTGTACTATTTGTATAGGGGTGTATGCTGCTGTTAAGTTACTGATAACAACAAAATGACACTTATCTTCTGAAACTTTTGACTTTCTTTCTGGACAGGTTTGGAAATGTTGAGGGCCTTCAGTTTGGGTGCTTGAAGTGACATACACTATCTTTTTTTTAGGTACCTCTTTTTCAGTTTGTATAGCAGGTAGTTTGCTGGAAAGATTACTTATCTGATTAGATATTTCGCTGATGTTTTCAGATAGCCTTTGTAATCCCAATTTTATCTCGGATGAATTTGAGTCTTCAACTTAAACCTTAATAGTATCATCGGAACAGCCGAAAAAAACTGACGATATATTGAAGATATCTTGTTGCATTTGCCGTACCGATTTTAAAAGATGTTCAGGATTCATTAGGCTATTTAATTTCTGGATCTCGTCAATTTTTTTTGTAAGGTAATCCAATTTGCCATCTTTTTTTGTTAATAAATCGTATGTCTCTATAAAAACGGGCAAATTATCAGTCAATTTTTTAGTTAGTTGAATTAAGGCATTAAAGTTCTCATGAGGTATCTGATTTTTTGATAGATTTGTTATTTTTTCGTTTAAATATCTGAGGCTAGGCGAATCACATAGTTTGCAGAAAAATCTTAGATTTGAATTTTTTGGGTCCAGGAGAGTTTTGGTGATGGTCTTGTTGTATCCAGAACAGTGCATACAGAAATTTCGCTGACATTCCCCAAAACAACGAAGCTTATTATATTTGTCATTTTCGGGGAATTCATGTAAACAATTCTCACATTGGTAGTTTGCCATAGTTATGGTCAAGGTCAATTTGCAATATTTAACTGGGTCGTTGATAAACAAAACATAAAATAAATTAAACAAAGCTGGTGCAAAACTTACAGTTTCGTTCACTCCAATAACAATAACAAAATAACAATAACACACTCGTGTATGTCGACAGCTAAACAGAACAAAAAACAAAACGTGTTAACACACCGACGATTCAAATACGAATCTAAAGTTACGCCCATTATATATCTTTATATCGTGGGAAATCTGTGTCTAAAGACACAAAAGAAGCGATACTTAAAAGTTACGCCCATTATATATCTTTATATCGTGGGAAATATACAATACAACACGAGCTCCAACCGCTCGACTAATACTCTTTAGAGCTGGCATCAGTGTGTGATCTCGCGTTGAACGGTAAATATCTAAAATTTCGTATATAAGTCCTCCCCTTTACTTTTCAGCGACGGATCTCGTTTCGCTGTAAATTTATCAGAAAAATTTAAGTACAAAAATCTTTTCCCCTCTAAGTGTGCCATGATTAATATGTTAATTATAAAGATACTTATGAACAATATACTCCAATAATTAATTTCCTATTGGTGGATCTCGGGTTGTCCTCGATTTAGTCGGATCTCGCCTTGATATGAAGACGTATATATATATATATATATATATATATATATATATATATATATATATATATATATATATATATATGTCTTCATATCAAGGCGAGATCCGTTTGTATCATAAGCTATACAAGATGAGATCCGTTTTGCAAGGCGAGATCCGATTTTGGATCTCACCTTGTATTCACGTGTATATAGTGACATCTCGATGTAACAATGTTGGGGGTACAAGGAAATCGATTTTTGTCTGGACCTCATTTTGCACTCCTTTTGGTGATTTTTATATTGCAGTAGTTCCACTAAGTCTGCTCGAGAGGGCAGCGCGCGCGATCGGATGTGTATATGCTATATATACATTTTGTCGACAAATCGAGATCCGATAAATTTGGAAACATCGCAAATGAATTTTACGGTCAGTTCTCACGCTCGGCTTATTTGTAGCTTGAATAAGAATATTTACATTATTAAAGGGCTCTGTTAAGAAGGCTTTTTTAATGGTTTTTCAAAATCTATATACTTATGCAATAGCACGGTTCTTAATCTGCCTGCGAACGCGGTGGGTGTAGCAACTTTAAATTTTCAACTGGAACCCTTTATTTTTAATTAGATAGTTGAAATTTAGAGTTAAAAATACACAACTTTTGTTTGAATCCATAATAGCTTCTTTTATCCAGTCGGAAGAGCTTCAGAATCGTCGTTTTGATGACATTTTTAGGGGTTAGATGATTTTAAGTAATTTTTTAGTAAAACTTACGTTGAACACGTTGGTAAGTACGGGAACAATTGGGATACGGGGATACAAATTTCGGGAACATTGTTTATTGTAGTATTATTTTTTTACAATTTTTCTTCAGATATCTTCTCCACTGTTCGTTTTACAAAAAATGTCAAAAACTTAATCGCTTTTAAAAGACCTACAAAATAAATAAAAGCTAACCGCGTTCAATTTGATTGAGAGTTATTAACACAAAACTATTTTGCATCTCATTTTATAATTAAGGGACCAACTATGTTGTTCACGTACTATACTATATTAAGATTCCAAGGGAATATTTTGTAATATACAGAGTGTCCAGAAACTCTCCCGACAAACGAATACCGGAGATTCTTCAGATAATTTTAAGACAATTTAACCCAATTCTCCTAGTCCGAAAATGCCTACTAAGGGAGCTTCTCCAGAACACTTCTATTTAGAAAAACGAAAACTGGTACGCTTATTTATCTTCCAGAGATAAATCGATTACATCAATTACGAATTTCTAGTACGGGTCATAGGAGCCCGTTTTGGGTAGGGCGTCGGTTATTTTATCGCATAACTTTTTTGCATTAAACTTTTTTAAGCATTTTTTACATTGGATTATTAAATTGTGAGGTTTTCTAGTACTAAAAAGTATTCTTATTTTAAGTCGGTAGGATGCACCATTTTCTAGAAAAATCGATTTGAAAATTTTTCGTTTGTTGAATTTGAAATTTTTTTTCATAAAAACAGTATTTAGAAAAAAGAAACCGGTATGTTTATTTATCTTCCAGAAATAAATCGATTTCCTCAGTTGTGAAATTCTAGTACCAGTGATATGCGTCCTTTTTGGGTAGGTCAACGATTATTTTATCTTTTTTGTCTTTAATTTTTAAGCATTTTGACATTTGACGATTAAATTACGAAGTATTCTAGTATTAAAAGGTACTATTGCTTTAAATCGGCAAAATACCAAAATGGAATCATCATTTGTTGAACGAAAAATTGTCTCCAGTTGCTCAATATATAACAAGAGTGTCTGATGGTTTACATAAACCACACTCACTCAAATGATCAACCCACATGTACGTTGAAACATCATCATCATACGTGGCTCGACAATCCGTTGTGGATCTTGGCCTGCTCGCAAAGAAGTCGCCACTCCTGCCGACTCCTGGCAACTTCCTTCCATCTTCTGACGTCTAAAATCTTTAGGTCTTCTTCTACATCATCAATCCATCTTTTTCGTGGTCATCCTCTACTTCTTGTGCCCTCTGGTTTTGAAAAGGTTAATTTCTTAGTGTATTCGTGATCTGGCATTCTAGCAATGTGTCCAGCCCATCTAAGTCTCTGCACTTTCTTCTAACGAATTTCACAATATCTGGATCGGTGTATAACTGATATTGTTCAAAGTTGTATCTTCGACGCCATAGCCCATTTTCGTTTACGGCCCCAAAAATCTTTCTAAGAATTTTTCTCTCAAAAATAGTCTTTCATCATCTTGAGATAAGGTCCACGTTTCAACCCCATATATCAAAACAGGTCTTATTAAGGATTTAAATTATTATTTTTATTTTTTAAATATTTCTGGAGACCGTGTAGAGTTCTGTTTGCTATTGCTATGCGTCTTTTTATATCGTCGCTTGTCGTGTATTGAGTTTACTAGCGACCCAAGATATGTGAATTCCTTGACTTGCTCAAAGGTATGGTTGTTAATTTGAATTCTCTGTTCGATATTTCGGGAGTTTATAGAAACCAACATATATTTGGTTTTTTCCTCGTGTATCACAAGTCCTAATTCACTTGCCGCGTCCGCAAGTCTTGTAAAATACTGCACCATGTATCTCACACTTCTGCCCACTATAACTATATCGTCAGCGAATGCGAGAATTTGCGTCGATCTATTAAAAATAGTACCATTCATTCTAATATTTAATTTTCTCACTACTTTTTCCAAGGAATATTAAAGAGGAGACACGCCAGCTCGTCCCCTGTCTTAGACCATTATTAATGACAAAGAATGTCGAGTTTTCTCCTTGAATTCTAACGCACGAGCTTACATTTTGCATTGTTAGTGGGGTCAACTTAACCAAATTCGGTGGGATCCCAAAGTCAATCATTGCATTATATAATGCAGTTCTTTTAACACTGTCATAGGCTGCTTTGAAGTCGACGAAGAGATGGTGGGTATCTATGTTATATTCTATTGACTTTTCTAGAATCTGTCTATGTGCTTGAATTTGATGTATAGTTGACTTTCCAGCAGTGAATCCGCATTGATATTGACCAACAATATCCTTTGTGAAAAGTTTCAGTCTTTCAAACAATACATTGCCGAAGATTTTATACGTAGATGCTAGTAGAGTAATGCCTCTATAGTTCTTACAATCCAGTTGATCACCTTTTTATGCAACGGACATAATATTATTCCCTTTTCTGGAACCAGTTCATTCTGCCATATCAGCACTATTAATTTATGGATTGCTGCAAATGATCACCACCTTTTTTATACAGTTCAGAACAGATTCAGGGCTTTATTGTCTTTGAGTTTTAGGATGGCAGTTGATACTTCCTCTCTTGTTGGGTCTTCAGTGTGTAGTTGATGATGTAGATTTTGTTGATTTTCTATGTTGTAACCTTCTTCAATATCGTTTATATTTAGATGTTCGCTGAAATGTTGTGTTCATCTATTAAGAACTGAGTTTTTGTCATGCAGAATTTCACCGTTAGTGTCTCTACACATTTTTACATTAAAACAACTTCTTTTACTTTTACGTTGAAACATATTCGGATTGAATATTGGAGTCCTTCAATTTATGGCAGATATTAGAGATGCATCAAGTCAAACTAGTTTGATTTTACTCAACAAACTTGACTTGATTTGAACATCAATCTTTTTTTGTAAAAAAGTTTGACTTGACTTGAATTTGATAATGTAGATTTGACTTGAAATCGAACTTCTTCAAACAGTTTGAAGTTTGAATATCATATTGCGCAATGTGTTTTTTCTACGAGTCTTTAAAAATGACCAATTCTTAATCAATTAATTTAATTAATATGAAAATACATACACAAATGAATTCTTTGACAAGGTTGTCAAAACCAAAATTTCAGTATAATTGGTTAGCATGACGACGATCTTGGTTTCCATGACGACGATTCAAAACCACTGGTATTGTCTACTGATTAAACTTTCGAATATTATGTCAAAATTATTTTTATTTCATCGAATTCTCGCGTTAATTTCATTAAAACATGAATACAATAAGATATATTTGAAATAAATTAGTAAATAATATCTAAATCTTAGTTTATTCCATGTATTATAATTACTTTAAGGCCATATTAACATATCTAAATTCAGTGCGTAAAAGTAAAAGGCGTGCGGAAAAGTAAAATGCGTACGGAAAAGTAAAACTTTCTAAACTAAAACGCGTGCGCGAAAGTAGACATTTTTATACGCTCGTAGAAAAAATATTGTTCCTAACTCTTGCAGAAAGTCTCTCTTCCGCACTCGACTGCTTGCCGAACTCCCGCTTCGCGTCGTTCGTCAAACTGCAGTCGCGTGCGGAAAAGTATGACTTTCTGCACCTGTTAGGAAAATAACTATATTTCCAATTCTAATTGAGATACTGCATTTTGTAATGACTTATTTGGACAGGTCTGAACATAACATGTACTCTGCATCAGCACAAGGCACAAATTAGTTAAGTTATAGTTCATAATATTTAGAAGAAAGTACATATCACGAAACAACACCAACGAATATATAGCCTCACTATATATTTTTTGGCAACACTTTCAAAAAACATGTGTATAGAAGGATCACCTGATTTTTGAGCAAATTTCGATGATGTCGACTATTTAATAAGTTTTTCAATCAAAACGGTTCATTCCTCTCGTCCCACTTTTAATTCGCTCATTAATGAGAAATCTTTGTTTTTAGACATTGACTTTCTTCGGTTAGGAGACTCCTTGTCAGACTAAAATTTCAGAAATTTCTTGGAAATTTCTCTTATGTGGAATTTATTGACCATTATTTATATTTTATATTACCATTACATTGGCAAAAATGGTTTCGAAGAAGAAGGACCTAGCAAGTGTATATTTCTGGCTCGTCACCAAGCCAGGAGTAATAAATCGTCTAATCTAATACAATAGTAATAGAAATTGTATGTTCGATTCCGGTGAAGCATATGGTGCCTTTTTTAAGACACTACTGAAAGGTTTATAATTCCTTTTGGTAAAGGCAACCTGATTTTTTCTTTGAATACCCAAAGTATCGACCTGAAAACAGGTCAATAGTCAATTTACAGAGAACTATGTACATATTATAAATACGAAAACAATGAAAATTGCAAAGTGCACGTTATGTAAAGATATAAGATGTAAGAACAACGTTATAAAATGACAAATAGTGGAACTAGTTCATTAAAACGACAACTGATCAAAAGTCACAAGAAATTTTATGAAGAAGAATTTCCTGAAATAACAACTTGGATCATAAAAATAGACAAATGTTGTTGTTCCTTCATAAATTTTTGTTGAAGTAGATTAAATTACATTTGGAATTATAAACAAAAACAATCCACCGGATTTTTTGTTGTAAGTAACACTCAAATAAACATGATAATCGTTGACATCACCGATAAAGCGAAACTTGCTAGAAAGCTATTTTAAATTAATCGTAAATTAATCATTTTCTTGAATTTACGACTCTTTTAACCTGAATCACTTCTTGTATCATGTTATTTTTTGTATTCAACTCATTGTGTTTTTAATTTTGTTATCTTAATTTACATCTTAACTACATTTCTATCTCGAACAAAAAGTATATCTACTAAATATAGTTATTTTAATAACGTGCGGAAAGTCATACTTTTGCGCACGCAATTGCAGAAAAGGGACTTTCCGCAAGAGTTAGGAACAACATTTTTTCTACGAGCGTTTAAAAAATGACCAAATCTTAATCAATTAATTGAATTAATATGAAAATATATACACAAAATTATTCTTTGACAACTTTGTCAAAACCAAACTTTCAATATAATTGGTTAGCATGACGACGATCTTGGTTTCCATGACGACTATTCAAAGCGACTGTTATTGTCTACTGATTTGACTTTCGAATATTATGTCAAAATAATTTTATTTCATCGAATTGTTGCGTTAATTTCATTAAAACAGCAACACAATAAAATACATTTGAAATAAAATAGTAAATAATATCTGAATATTATTAAAATATCTAAATTCAGTGCGGAAAAGTAAAAGGCGTGCGGAAAAGTAAAATGCGTGCGGAAAAGTAAAACTTTCTAAACTAAAACGCGTGCGCGAAAGTAGACATTTTTGCAAGCTCGCAGAAAATAGTTATTTTCCTAACTATTGCGGAAAGTGATACTTTCCCGCACGCGACTGCCGTTGACAGTCGAGGCTATCGCGTCGTTCGGGCAAGCAGTCGAGTGCGGGAAAGATACTTTCCGCATGAGTTAGGAACAATATTTTTTCTACGGCCGTATGTTTGGAAAAAAGTCACAACAAATAGAGTTATATCAATTTTTATTTACTAGTAAATGCAACATTTACTAGTAAATTTTTATTTACAATAGTATAAATGTTCTTCTTTCATAAACTGTCCGAAGTATTACTGTAACCTCATAATTTTCTGACTCATAGCGTTGCAAAAAAAATGAATTTGGGATAAACAAATTAAATAACTTTTAAACTATTTGACCAATTGCTTTGAAATTTCAAATATAATTTAAGCACAAGAAGTCTCAGCATTCCGTGAAATAAGAAGGTTCTAAGTTAATTTTTACATAAGTTATGAATATTTATAAAAACTCAAACTTTATTATTTATTTTGCAATTTTCTAAGCAACCAATAAGGATGGACGTATCCAGCGAACGCCATATTGAAGTTTTTTATACGGATTATGAGTTTCTTACTCTCAAATTTGTTTAGAATTCTTACCTTTTTGGCAATAGACGAAAAAAGCGAAAAGTTATCGTTTTTTGATCTTCATTTGTTTATATCATCAAAATCGGCTGCATGAACCATATAGGTTATTAATATAGATGTCCATTCTACTCAAAAAATTTGGTTTCGGCCTGGAGGCAGATGTGTCACGAGAAAAATCTTATTTCTCTGGACTACTTGAGTTATTATATTTTTTAAATTTTAATCATTATAAAAATTTGTACTTTTTTGTAATGCATTTTTAAAACAAGCAATCATTTAAATTATTTTGTAACAATTTATATTATTTCAGAATCTAATAATTACATTTTTGTTTAGTAGTAAGTGTTTTTTAAGAATAGTAATGTATAGTTTTAAAATATTATATTGCAAATTATCATTATTAAATGGTTATTATTTGTGAAGTATTTTTCTTTATTCACACCCTTATGTATGTAACAAAACTAAGGGACTTTCTGAAAGGTAAATCTATATAGTTGAAAAGGGTAGTAGATATACCTAGTTTATACACAGTAAATTCAAAATTTAAAGAAAACAACGGTAGACGTTGAAGACATGAAAGAAGCGATACTTAAAAGTTACATAAAGAATTCGAGATAACTCTGTTGCTGCCGTCATGGTCTCCGCCCACTATGTACATTATCTATCTTCTGTGTCTGTATATCGGGGGAAATATGCAATACAACACGAGCTCTGGTCGCTCAACTATTACTCTTTAGAGCTGGCATCAGTGTGTGATCTCGCGTTGATCGGTAAATATCTAAAATTCCGTATATAAGTCTTCCCATTTCCTTTTCAGCTACGGATCTCGTTTCGCTGTAAATTTATCAGAAAAATTTAAGTTTAAAAATCTTTTCCCCTCTAAGTGTGCCATGACTAATATGTTAATTATAAAGATAGTTATGAACAATATACTCCAATAATTAATTTCCTATTGGTGGATCTCGGGTTGTCCTCAATTTAGTCGGATCTCGCCTTGATATGAAGACGTATATATATATATATATATATATATATATATATATATATATATATATATATATATATATATATATGTCTTCATATCAAGGCGAGATCCGTTTGTATCATAAGCTATACAAGATGATATCCGTTTTGCAAGGCGAGATCCGATTTTGGATCTCACCTTGTATTCACGCGTATATAGTGACATCTCGATGTAACAATGATAGGGGTACAAGGAAATCGATTTTTGTCTGGACCTCATTTTGTACCACTTTTGGTGAATTTTATATTGCAGTAGTTCCACTGAATGCGCTGTAGAGGGCGGCGCGAGCGATCCGTTGTGTATATGCTAAATATACATTTTATAGACAATCCGAGATCCGGTAAATTTGGAAACATCGCAAATGAATTTTACGGTCAGCTGTCTCCCTCGGCTTATACAGAAGGGCGATTGTCAAATATCTCGAGAACTAGACGTCGTATCGAAAAAACTTAGCAATGCCTTTTTTGTGGTTTTTCAAAATCTATATACTTATGCAATAGCAGGGCTCTTATTCTGCCTGCGAACGCGGTGGGTGTAGCAACTTTGAATTTTCAACTGGAACCCTTTATTTTTAATTAAATAGTTGAAATTTAGAGTTAAAAATACACAACTTTTGTTTGAATCGATAATAGCTTCTTTAATCCAGTCAGAAGAGCATCAAAATTGTCGTTTTGATGACATTTTTAGGGGTTAGATGATTTTAAGTAATTTTTTAGTAAAAATTATGTAGAACACGTTGGTAAGTACGTTGGAAAGACTTAGCTCGGCACGAGCTAAGTCTAGACGTCGCGACGTCTAGAAATTATTCACGGTATTACGAAAATAGACGTTAAAGGAGGAATGTGTTTCGTGCGCTTATGAGGCCTATTTTTGACTTAATGGGGTGTTGAATAAACATAATGCCCATATTTAGGTTGATGAGCGACTCAAAGAGGTTCAATAGTCAATTATTTTCAGAAAAAACAACTGTGTGCTGTGGTTTATGGGCCGGTGGAATCGTCGGTCCATATGTCTTTAAAACAGGGGCCGGCCAGAATGTTACTGTAAATAAAAGCCTTTATTGCACCATGATAACGGAATATTTGGTGCCAGAAATTGAAGCTCGTAGTTTCGATGACATTTGGCTCCAAAAATATGGCACCAATTGCCATACAGCCCGTGAAAGTATGGCTTTACTGCGAAAACGATTTGGTGAGCAATTTATTTCATAAAAGCCTTTATTGCACCATGATAACGGAATATTTGGTGCCAGAAATTGAAGCTCATAGTTTCGATGACATTTGGCTCCAAAAATATGGCACCAATTGCCATACAGCCCGTGAAAGTATGGCTTTACTGCGAAAATGATTCGGTGAGCAATTTATTTCACGCTTCAGACCAGTGAATTGGCCGCATATTATCGACACCCCATCGAACAAGGTTGTAACTCATTTTTAGCGATTTTACAGGAGGGGCAAAAAATGAAAACATGAATTTTTAAAAAATTGTAGCGAAATAATTAAACTTTTTTACACTAATGTTATATGATATTTATAACATAATAAGTGATTACTGTGAGATGTATGCTTTGTAATTTTATTAACTATTGAAAATCTTGAGTTTGAGTGAGATACAACCTTGAGATTAAACATGAGTATTCGTAGAAAAAGGTTGTAACTCGCCTAACAACCATTTTTACACTCTCCGTGTTAATTATTTTTCCCGTTTAACTATTACAATATTGTATGTTTTGAGTTATTAGAAGAAAATTAGTTTTTATGGTATATTTAAACACAATATCAACTCACAGTTTACACAATTTGAATTGGAAATTATAAATTTTACAATAACAATAATATTCTATCACTATGAAAAAAACATGTTATAAAATATCTCAAATTTTTCGCATTTTTATTGCGTATCTGTAAATATTTAATTTTAAACCATTTTACTTTATTACTTCACTCTTTTACTATTAATATTTACTTCAAAAACATATGTGTCCTTAAATAGGTTAAAATTTAGAATTTGCTTCTGATTTATTTCAGTTACAGATTTAGGCTTGCCTGATGCTTTGGCATATCCTATCATGGTTATCCGTTGGTGTGGATCATATACGACCTCATGTTTTCCCGTTTTTCTATAAGGGCATGCATTGAATCACCCTCGTTTTGTGAATGTGCTATTTCAAAAAATACATGTGTAATGTTAATATTAAACTTTTTCACTACATAGAAGTACGTAGCAAAAACAATTCTATATTTATTTTGTCCACCGCAACTATCAAAAAGGAAAAAAAGTCCGTAAATCCTTTTTTACTTTTATTTCGATAGATTGACTTATGAGATGCAACATATGTTTGAATACTTTATAAATTAAACATACGTGCAACAAAGTTGTAACTCATTTAAAATCCTTGTAATCGTCAAATTATAAAGAAAGTAAATATTTAACATACGGAGTATCTAGTGTTACTGCCTTTTTCACGCTAAAATGGCACACGTAAGTTAAAATACAACTTTTTTCAATGGAGTATTTAGCCAAACTATTGAGAATTAAGCTATGTCGCTTATATTGGTGTGTGCGCAATATTTTGCTGAATTCGCCTGTGTTGAAATCTGAAAAAAGGTCAACTTGAGTTACAACCTTGTTCGATGGGGGTGTCGTTATATCCTATGACATCACACCGCTAGACGTTTTTTTTGCGACTACCTAAAGTCCAAAGTCTACGTGGATAAACCAGCTACGATTTAGGCATTGGATGTCAATATTACTCGAGTTATTGGTCAAACACCAATCGAAAAGCTCGAACGTGTCATCTAAAATTGGAACTTCCGAATGTACCATTTTAACCGCAGCCACGGTCAACATTTGAAAGAAATTATCTTTAAGAAGTAATTGTAAAGAATGATTCTTTTGTATGACAATAATAATATAATTTTCAAATAAAATTCATCTTTTTTTATTGTTTTTACACCATTTTTTTCACATTTTTAAAAAGTTATGTTTTTGGTGAGAATGTTTTTTTCGATAAAATACTTAAGTTTTGAGTTATTTGCAAAAAACCGCCTAAAAACGTTTTTTTATGTTTAAAATTCAACATATTCACTCGCAAATTCCTCGAAAAGTATTAGCTTAGTGAAAAAAATGCTATAAGTAGAAGAGAAGTTACTTAGAATTAGTCAGTTGATCCATTTCCGGACTTATTTTGTTCCTAGCAAAAATATAGCTTTAAAAATGAAAAAAATGGTGTATGTACGAAGTCTCTAGACCCAGTAGAAGCAAAGTTATAGCTAATGAAAAATAGGTTCATATTCGTCAAATTCTAAATCAAATATTTCAATGAAAAGCCACCAAAAAATTAAGCACTTTTTGGGGAAAACTCATTACAACTTTTTTTAAAGTGCTTACAAAAAGCTTTATTTTTTTTAAGATTCTAGCATCAAAAGTTAGCAAGTTGCGTTCAAAACAAAGTTGGTCCTTTTTTAAGTAAAACATGTTGGGAAAATCACCCCTTCATTAGCATCTCAAAATTAAAAGAATCATTATCGCTTCATAAGTGGCTTTACTTATGTCTTATTTATATGTTCGATAAGTTTGATCAGTTTAAAGTACTTTTGAAGACATTTGGTTTTAAAGTAATTTTTTTATTTTTAATTCAAAAAAATGCTGTTTTTTAAAATACAGTCGAACCGGCTTATTAGTGTACCGGTTATAAGAATATTCCGGTTTATGAAATATAAATTCGAGGCCCCGAAACGTTTCCATTTACTCCTTAATAAATTTATCCGTTTTAGGAAGAATATTTTCCAGATCAATGAATAAATTTTCACCTATAATTTCCTAAAAATTATGTCTGGTAAGCCAGGTCTAAATTATGGCCTCTCGCCAAGGCCCTCGAAGGCCTGTAGTGCTATTTGTATATTTTTGGTTTGTCAGGTAATAATACTTTTTTACTACTGTTTATGAGTACCAATTCAATCGATCGCCGACAAAGGTCGGCGTACTTACAGAGTACTTTACAGGTCGTAAAATGATTTCATATTTTTGTCCACTAATTTCTATACCTACCTACCATAATACCATCCACTTGCTGGTTATAAAAGTTTTAGAAACAGTAAGATACAGTAGATCGGCTATCGTAATCGTTTGTAATGTTATTGCAAGTTTTATGGAGGGCGAGTACAATGTAAATTTTTCTAATTTTTGAAATTTAGAACAACAAAACAAGTGACTATGTAACAAAACAAAACAAGCTACATTATTTACCCATATTATTTTTCAAGACAAAATAATAAGAAAATATTTACATATCTATATGTATATTGCATACATTTCGTATTAATTACCTGTATGCATCCAGATAGTACTGTTGACATAAAAAGAACTAAAATCATATACATATACATATTCGGTACACTTATTTCGGCTAGCCACCAATGATAGGTGATTAGAATATTCCGGTTATAAGAATATATTCTTGATCGGCACGCAGGCTATTCCAATAAGCAGGTTCCACTGTAACTTAAAAATTATTCAAAAATTGTTCAAGCCTTCTCAACTATAGCCCTTTCAAAAATAAGCACTTGCAACCGATGAAGCTTACCGATTACATAATATGATATATTATACAATACATAATTAAAGTTACTTGTGAAGCGGTAACCATTAATTTTATTTGGGATGTAAAGATCACCATCAGAAACTTTTATATCAATTTAATATAACTACAAAACAGTTCTTCAAATGATGAATTCAGAACGTCTGCTCATAAACATCATAAAGAAGAGAAAAACAGAATACTTCGGCCATATAATAAGAGGGAATAAATATTATCTACTTCGCCTTATAATACAAAGAAAAGTGGAGAGAAAGAGATGGATTGATTGCTCGAAAGAAACTTTCATGGTTGCGTACTATTAGGCAATGGTGTGGTTCCACGGTAGAATAATTATTTCGCGCGGCAGCCGATAGAGAGAGGTTTCAGGAACTTGTAAACATGCTGACGGCCAACGTCTGAATACGAAGACAACACCTAAAGAAGAATAAGAATGTAACAGCAAGAAAATTCAACATGATAATATCACCAAATAAAACAAAATGTATGGCAATCTCATAAAGTTCCAATAAGTTGAAACCTGGAAGTGAACAGCAAAATAATCCAGCAAGACAGAAGTATCAGCTACCTGGGAGGGCTAATGCACAGTTACGGAGACACAGAAGCGGAAGTTGCCCAACAAGTAAACAGAATAGCAGGATGTCTTTAACACACTATCTGGCGCAACACACATCTACGGACAGAAACAAAGGCCAAGATCTATAGGACAGTAGTTAGGAAAATTATGACTTACACTGCGGAAACTAGACGTGACACCACAAGGTCACAAAGAACTTATGGAAACGTGTGAAATGTAAATAGTCCGAGATATCCGAGATAGAGAATATAAATGACTGGGCATTGAAAAGAAAAAAGGAATGGTATAGCCATTTAAGCAGAATGAGAGAAGGAAGTCTCGTAAAAATAGCACGAGATAGATCACCAAACGGCCGAAGGAGCAGGTAGGCGCGAGCCTATTAAGGAAGCAGGAAGAAGAAGAGAAGTGTTGTTCTGTTGTTTATCGTTAGTGAATGGACTAATAATCATCTTGAAAGAAGCGGGCTTAAATGACAGAGACTTGAAAATCATACATAATTTTTAAACTGCCAACTTTAAAGTAGATAACCATAGTTGACAGAGGCAATTTTCATACACAGAGAACTGAGACAATGATGCATTCTGTCCCCGCCCAGTGTTATTTAATATTTACTCTGAATATATCTTCGAGCAAGACTGAAAGAATTACATGAAGGCAGTTAACGGGGTACGTCTCTACGACATTAAATACGCCTACAACGCAGTAGTTTGTGCAGATAGGTTAAATGGTTTGCAAAGAATAATGTCGCGTATACGAGATATACGTAGTGAACATAGACTTGCTCTTAATACGCAAACAACAACGTACATTGTGTCAGTAAAGGAGAAATATTAAATACACGGCTTTTGGTTAACATACAAAGAATTGATAGGGTATAGACACCTACACATTCCTTGGTACCAACATAAACAGTTAATGGAACCTCTCTACTGAAATCAAACAAGGCATAGGAAAAGCAAGATCAGCGTTCGTAGCGATGAAGTCTCTTTTCAAAAGTTCCGACTTACCACTTGGTACCAAATTCTCTATTATCCGATACTATGTATTTTGACGTTTTTATACAGAGAAGGGCGTCGACGTCTGGACACGTTCTAAAGGTTCTGTTGAGAAAACTCGAGATGTATATGAGATAAGAATTTCATGGGTTGATCCTGTAACTAATGTTGAGGTGCTACGTAAAATGGGCAAGGAATGGGAGGTTCTTAACACAATCAAAGAGCGCAAATTGGAATATCTCGGCCATGTTATGAGGAATGAACAGAGATAAATATGGCTTATTGCAACTCATTGCTCATAGCAGATATTTGGAAAGAGATGACAAGGGAAAAGACGAATATCTTGGCTTCAAAAAAAGAAATAAATAAAAAGTAGTTCAATACATTTACAATCGGATGATTTCTAATAGCAGCAAGCATTCGGAACCATGCCAATCGCCAACATTTGGAACGGATAGGCACCGTACGAAGAAGAAGTTAAGGTTAATTTCAATCGTTTATGGCTTATGACAAAATGGGGTTTAAGTCATCTGTACGTTAATTCATCTGTACGTTAATAATTAATTTTTTCTTTAATTTTGGACAGCGTTGGGGGGGATTCTCTTATTCCCCTGAAGATCCGCCACTGTTCAGTAGTTTTCTGAAGATAAGGAGTAACTGCAGCTTATATACTGGTATTGGATAAGTGTGAAGTATTCGCGAAAACATGACAATTCTTATGTCTCTCTAGCCCAGCAGCATATTTTCTACCGCTCTTCTACAGATTTCTGGGGATTTTCGGAGGTTTTCTGAAGACTAAAATGCGATGCATCTATTTTTGACGACGGGTGCACATGCAGCACTCAAATATGCATGAAGTAAATGAGTCTGTTCTTTCAATAATAAATATTAATTATAAGAGGGGAGATTCTTTTATTTATGTTGCTTGGTAAAATGAATTCTTCTAATACCTAATTTAGTTGAATTAATCGAATGGAGTATCTTCCAATCAAGCCGTCCCGGGAACGCAATTATTCATAAATTAATATTGTCAATACCATTTTTTAAAGACGTCTATTTTAAAATGAATAATGAAGCAACATAAAAAAATTGTTTAATTTAATAGTATTTCGTATTTCGATAACAATTTCCGAAGTGGAAGTTGAAACATCAAAAAATTTAATTTCCAACTTAAATTGTGGCTTATTTACCAAGTAATAACAAAAAAGCTAAAATGCATAAGATGCTATAAAGAAATAGGTTCAGAAGAATATTAAATTAATACTTCAATTTATAAAATACCTATGATTAAAAATAATAATTCGAATATCAAAGATTTCCCCTCTTGTCTCTTACAAACACATTTAAAAAAGTTCCTAGAAAGTATTCCTATAATTGCCATGTTATAAATTAAGAGAGAAATAAAACTTGACAATATTCTCAGTACCTATATTAACACCGTTCTTCATGTTTTGTGAAAATATTCAATGGTATTTACTGGTAATAGGTTTCAGTTATGGGTTGTAAAGCTGTTACAGCAAAACAGATGTAAAATAGACGTAAGTATAGAAATACATTGCTACAATACACTAGATTTTCATTCTGGTGGGATGTTCTATATGCCATTAGAGTGAAAACTTAGTCTTTTTGCTAGCAGTTGCCGCTAGGGCATCTATGCCATTTCGTTCGTTGCAATTCGGGACTGCACGCTGGGGTTTGTTTTGGTTGGATCGGGGAGAGCAGCATATGTGCCTCCTGATGAGAGACTAATAAGTTTCGAAACCGGTAGAGGTGCTTGCAGCACTCTCTGATTGGACTAGAATATGGTTCGGCTGTATTTTCGTTTTGCAACGAAATTAAAAATGGTTATTTTTTTATTTACATTTACTCTGTGTGGAGTATGAAGGGAACCATTCTCGTTGGAACTTTACCGCGCTGAGCAGATGGGACGTGAATTGTAAATTGTAGAATTCCCTCATCTTCCTTAGTCTCAGCATCCGTATGGCTTGCAAATTGTAGAAGCCTCGGAGGTGTAACCAGAGAAGGTTCCCATTGTTTTCATTCTGGTGGGATGTTCTATATGCCATTAGAGTGAAAACTTAGTCTTTTTACACTAGATTTTTTTATAATTTGGGTATAATAAAACTGTTAATAATGTTAATTTATTATGAGTTAAATACATATTCAATTAAATACATATTCAATACAAGTGCAAACATTATAAGCATGTGTAATTGCATGTAATTTTCAAACTTTTTCAAAAAATAACGTTCACATCAATAGAATAAAATATGACTTCATGAGATATTAAAAAATCATTGTCCTAATACATAAGAAATTCGATATAATCGAACAATAATATTAATTTATTAAAACACAACTATGAACGACAGTTTTTCACCCAAAAAATTTAGGGTGACTTATATACATATTCGTATATGTAATTGTGAAAGCCAGAAGTATGATTTTATAGAATGAAAGCTGTTCTTTGCAATCTGGACTTTAATATTGTTAGACTTATGTAATATCGTTGATTGAGGTATTGGGCATATTAATATTTCAATCAACGGTAATATACAGTATGGTGGTCATGAAAGGAATAAATTCATTGTTTCGTAAACCGGCGACTTTAAGGAAAAATTCCGAAAGAGGTCCATTTTTATTTTTTAATTATAATACTTTGACATATATGTCATACTAGTAACGTCATCCATCTGGGCGTGATGACATAATCGATGATTTTTTTAAATGGGAATAGGGGTCGTGTGTTAGCTCATCTGAAAGGTAATTTAATTCTCTATTCAGTGATATGAACATTTACATAATTATTTGTAGACGGGGTCCAAAAAAATTTTTTTAATTAAATTATTTGACAAAAAAAGAAGAATGTGCGTAATTTATTTAATTGAAAATACATTTTACTACTGTCAGAAATCAGACAAAAATGTTTATATCACAAATAAACATTGCTTTTAGCTTAAATTAAATTTTCAAACTTCCAAGAAGCAAGTGGCTGGCGGGAGCTGGCTTTAACATTGAATTTAATCGAAAAGGGATCTTTATTTCTGAAATAATCATTTTTTTTTCTGTTTTTAGGCAACAGTAAAATATATTTTGAGTTAAATAAACTACATACATTCTTCTTTTTTTGTCAAAAAATTTAATTAAAAATTTTTTGGACACCCTGTACAAATAATTATGTAAATGTTCATATTACTGAATAGAGAATTATATTACCTTTCAGATGAACCAACACATGACCCCTATTTGCCGGTTTACGAAATAACGAATTTATTCCTTTCATTTGCACCATACTGTACACCTATTCTAACTATTTGTGATGGCTACTACAGACTTATTAGTTTGATGAATCCGGGTCTCAAGGCATTTCTGAGGTAATACATTCAAGAACACATAACAACCGCTATGATATGAGATACACATTTCTGATATTTTTATCAAGAGGCTTTTATAGAAGTTGATTGCACGAAACTGCAATAGCCAAAAAATTGGTGTTTTTATATGCTTGATTAACTTTTTCTTCTTATGCAATCCACTAATGGATGTTCGCGATCACGTTTGACCATTTTTCTCTATCCCTTGCAGTATGTATTAGGTCTCCTATGATGTTTCTTAGTCCTGTCCAATGTTTGACATTACGGAGCCATGCCATTTTCTTCCTGCCCACTCCCCTTCTTCCTTCGACCTTTCCTTCAATTAAGGTTTGCAGAGACTGGTATCTTTCGTTTCTAATTAGGTGCCCCAGGTATGCCATTTTTCTCTGTTTAATTGTGCATAGCAGTTGTCGTTCTGTACCAATTCTTCTCAGGATTTCTTCGTTTGTTATTCGTGCGGTCCAGGGAACTTTAACGATTTGTCGATAGATCCACATCTCAAATGCCTCTAGCTTATTCAGTGTGTTTATTTTTAAAGTCCATCTTTCCATGCCATATAAGAGCACCGACCATATTAAGCATTTTTGTGAATCTTAGTCTTAGGTTTAGGTCAAAGTCAGAGTTCGTAAAGACATTTCTGAATTTCATGAGTGCACTTCTGGCCCTTTCTATCCGACATTTAATTTCCATATTCGACATCCAGTCTTCACATAGTCAGGTTCCCAGGTACCTACTTCATTAACTACAAAAAATTATTCAAGAGTGATTACAACATTTTTTTTGCTGGTTTTGCTGTAAATTATGAAGAACTGCTTGACATGAAATTTGGCATACACATAGTTAATACGTCAAAGAAAAAAGTGATATGCTGATGTGTGCTTTTGCTCTGCGTGTGAGATTCACGTCTTCTCGTGGTTGAAAATAATATCATCATCATCATCATGGCATCTACACTCCTAGCGGAGTGATTGCCGCCCTCTTTGGGCTCTTCCGATTCGTTTGCCGCGGTGAATCAATCCGTATTAACATTTTGGTTTTACAATTGTTGTGTGACTTGACATCTACAATTTTCCTCCATTCGCTCCTGTTTTTGCTTCTGGTTACCCATTCTCTGACTCCCATCTTCTTAAGGTCCTCCACTATCTGGTTCTTCCATCTAGTTTTGGGTCTTCCTCGTGGTCTGCCTGATACAGGTCTCCATTTGGAAATTTTCTTGATAACGGCTTCTGGATTCCTCCTCTCTATATGTCCCATCCATCTGAGTCTCTGTGCCTTGATAAATCTGACGATGTTTTCTCCTTTCAGAAGTTCTCTTACTTCGTGGTTCATGAGTTTTCTAAATTCGTTATTACCTAAGTTTAGTCGTCCTGCTATCCTCCGCATTATTTTCCTTTCTAGGATCCTCAATCTTTCTTCCTCTTTCTGTGTAGACACATTACTTTAGCACCATATGTGATTACTGGTCTAATTGCTGCTTTGTAAATTTTCTGTTTTGTATTGTGAGTAAGCTTCTTATTTTTGAGGAAGTTACTGTATTTCCAGTAGGTTCTGTTTCCAGCCTCGATTCTTTCATTAATTTCGATACCTCTATCATTAGTTCCATTAACTGAGACTCCAAGATATTTAAAATGTTCTACCTTTTCAAATTCATATTCGCCAATATTTAAGCTTATCATATTAACTGGGTTTTTTCTTGAGCATATAAGGTATTTTGTTTTATTTTGATTTATTTCTAAACCCTTTTGGATGCTTCTTTGCATAACTTCTTAAATTCTTCCTTTAAACTGATTAGGTTTCTGCTAATTAATGCTATGTCGTCAGCATACGCCACAAGTTGCGACGTCGATGTTATAATCTTACCTTTTATTTCTGTAGCTCTTACTGTTCCTTCTATAGCGACATTAAATAGTGACGTTAATAGAGAGTTGCCTTGTCGTACTCCACTTGCTATTTCTATATTTTTGGTGATTCCGTTATCTGTAATTATTGCTGCAGTCGATCCTTTCATTGTCATTTTCGTAAGCTTTATAAATTTCATTGGTATATCTAGGTTTTTCATGTCTTCTATTAGGTCGGGTCTTGTTAAGCTGTCAAAGGCTTGCTTGAAGTCTATGAAAAGGATGTGTAAGTCGATATCATGTTCGTAACATTTTTCAATTGACTGTGTGATTATGTGAACTGCGTCTATTGTTGACCTTCCCTCTCTAAATCCGTGCTGGTAGTCTCATATTTTAGTTTCGATGTGTTTTGAGAGTTTTTGTCTGATTAATGATGTCAATATTTTGTAGCAGCTGTTTAACAGTGTTACTCCTCTATTGTTGTTACATTTTGTGGTGCCCCCTTTCTTAAGAATCGGAAATATCCATCCAGTTTTCCGTTCTTCGGGCATTCTTTCTTCTTCCCAGATCCTTATTATTAGGTCGTATATTTTCCGTTGTAGTTCTTCTCCGCCTCGTTTTATTAGCTCATATGGGATTTCATTTGGGCCTGCTGCTCTCTTTTGTTTTAGATTTCGTATCACACGTAAAAAGTCCTCATATGACGGCTTTTCGATTTCGATTTCATCATCAAGGTCTGTTTCTTCTGTATATTCGAGAGAACTTTCTCTCGTCTTAAATAACTCTTCGTAGTATTTCTCCCATATTTTGGCATCAATCTTAACTGTTGGCTTCTTCTTGTTTTGTGATTTTATATATTTGTAAAGCTTTACATTATTTTTGCTATTTACTTTCAACTCTTCTATAACTTCATCCATCCATATCTTTCTTTTATTTGTACAGCATTTGTCTGAGTCTTTTTTTTTCTCCTATACTCTTCCAGATCTTCTTCTCCACCTGTCTTCAGCCATTTTTTTCGAGCTAGGTTTTTTTCCCTGGTTGCTGTTTCGCAGTCGTCGTACCATTCTTTTTGCCTTTTTATTTCTTTGTATCCTATTACTTTTTCTACTGCTATTCAAATGTGACCTTTTATTTCTTTCCATCTTTCTTCTATGTTATTAGGGTTCGAAACTTTTAAATTTGCTTCAAACTCTTTAGAATAATCTCTCTGAACAGTATCCGAATCTAGTTTCCTTACGTTCCAATTTTTTCTTTGTGTGAATTTCTTTGTGTCTTTAATTGTTTCATTTCCATATTTCCTATTGCTAGGGAGTGGTCAGAATCTGCATTTGCACCTTGATACGACCTGACATCTTGAATTGTTCTCCTCCACTTTTTTGAAATCAAAATATGATCAATTTGATTACCCTCCTTTGATCCTGGTATTATTCATGTTACCTTATGTTCTTTTTTATGTTTGAAGTGTGTGCTCATTATAAATGTGACTGTTGCCGCAGCTAGGTTACAAAGCATTCTCCCATTATTATTCGTAATTGTGTGGAGAGTTTCCTTACCAGCAATGTCCTTGTTTATACACACACACACACGCGCGCGCGCGCACGCACGCAATCACACACGCACCACGCACACACACACCACACAACTTTTCAATTAATATTTATCGAATAAGTTGTTAAAAAATGTGACAAAATTTGTTTCTTGGAGAGCTTAGGCCCTATCTCAACAACTCAAGCTTACCGGAAAAAATGAGTAGCATTGAATTCAGCGTACTCAAATTAAATTAAAATAAATTGACGAAGGAATGGTTAATTTAAGTCTCTAAGACTTAACATAGTTTCATCTCAAAATTTATTAGTTTATTGGAGACAATGTATATTTAGTATTTGTATGTATGACATAAATATACTAAATATACATTCCTTAAATCAATTATGCAATCCCTTATGCAATTCCTTAAATAAACTATAATAACAATGCAATCAACCGCTTCCCTCGCGACATTTTTAAAGCACAAAACACCGTAACCACAAATTACGACTTTACTCTTTGAGTAGGAAATATGCAGAACAACACGAGCTCCGGTCGCTCGACTAATACTCTTTAGAGCTGGCAACAGTGTGTGATCTCACGTTGATCGGGAAATATCTAAAATTTCGTATATAAGTCTTTCTCTTCCCTTTTTAGCTACGGATCTCGTTTTGCTGTGAATTTATCAGAAAAATTTAAGTTCAAAAATATTTTCCCCTCTAAGTGTGCCATGATTAAAATGTTAATTATAAAGATAGTTATGAACAATATACTCCAATAATTAATTTTCTATTGGTGGATCTCGGGTTGTCCTCAATTTAGTCGGATCTCGACTTGATATGAAGACGTATATATATATATATATATATATATATATATATATATATATATATATATATATATATATATATATATATATATATATATATATATATATATATATATATATATATATATATATATATATTTATATATATATATATATTCATATTTATATCATTATTGCTTCCATATTACATACCGTTGCATTGAATGTTGCGTCCTTCGAACTATTACGTCCGAATATTGGACGCAATAAAACCATCCTGATTTTATGGACTTCCCGCTACTTCTACTTAAAAATGGCGCCTTAGTTAAATGCAGATTTCTATATTTACCCATAGCCCAAAACGTCATGCAGCTCTCTAGTTAGATTTCTGAAATATTAAACTTCTCCTAAAAATCGTGAGACGCAATAATATTCTAAACTTGTAACCAAATGAATAATGTTAGTTCAGCGAGTTGACGAAAGTGGCGCGGTTATAATATACATATTTACCGTATACTTCGTTTCGTTTAGAACAATATTGCGTCAAAATAGGAGATATGACAACGTTGCCCAGAGTATCTATTTTTAGAACATAACAGAATCTTTCGACCTTGGCTAGTTTGTTTTCGGCGGGTTGTTTCTCGTTGATTTTAATATAATATATCAACTTGTTCGTCCTAGTTCTTATTGCGTCGTATATTTATTGTGTTCTTTTAATCCTCAAATAGGTAAGAGAATTTCTATGTTAATGTTTTTATTAGAAGGGAAAAAATTTTAATTATTTTTTTTTATTTCGAGATTATTTATTGCCTGTGCACTAAAAGAGTAAAATATATTAAAAATGTTTTTGATAATATTTATTAATTCAGTAATTATTTAATCAGTTAAAGAAGTTAAATGCACAACTTTGTTAAGTAAATTTTTAAAGACATCAGTTACTGTTTTCATTTTTGGATAAATTGAGATAAACTTACTAGCACAGCCTCAAATTACAAAGTATTTTTTTGTAATTTGAAAGAAAAATGGTAAATATTCAAATATTTGGACGTCATTGCAATCATTTTTGTGACCACTTGTTTTAAGTTTCAATAATTGTAAAAATAGGGATATTTTAAAGGAATAATGTACTCTTACTAAAAATAAATCCATTTACTCACGGTTTTTGCCCCAAATTTTAAACAACCGTTTATATTGACATGAAATTTGGCATACACATAGCTAACAAGGCTAACAAAGAAAGTGATATTGTGCCGATGTGTCCTAGGGACGAGTTTCACCCCTTCTCGGGGGTGAAAAAACATGCTTTAAAAAAAAGGCCGGTGATGGATAAATTGACTAATTTTAAGCAACTACTTTTGTTCTATAGCCGTTTTCACTTAGTCAATACTTTTCGAGTTATTTTCGAGTGAATATGTTCATTTTTCAACAAAAAAAAAACATGTTTTTAGATGGTTTTTCGCAGATAACTCAAAAAGTGAATATTTTATCGAAAAAAAAACACTTTTAGCAGAATAGCAATATAGGTTATACAAAGTGAAAAAACGGTGTATGTATGGGGCCTCTAGACCCAGCATAAGCAGTTTTGTAGCTAATGAAAAATAGTTTCATATTCGTCAAATTCCAAATCAATATTTCAACGTGAAATAATAGAAAATGGAGAAACGTTTGAGGAAAACTTTAAAAGTTTAAAAGTAGCTTTATTTTCGTTTAAAAAAAAGTTTCTAGCATCAAAAGTAAGCAAGTTACGGTCAAAATAAAGTTAGTACCTCTTTTTGAAAAAAAAAACAATGGGATAACCACCCCGTAATTAGGATCTCAAAGAAAATTAATCGTTACCGCTTCACAAGTTGCTTTACTTATGTATTATTTTGATGATCTGTAAGTTTCGTTTATAAGTGTTTATCTTTGAAAAATTGAAAATAAAGTAAAATTGTCTTAATTTTTAATTTTGACAAAAACATGCTTTTTTTCAAAATAAGTTACAAATTATTAGTGATAGGCACCAAAAATCTCAAAGAAAAATAATTGTAAGCTTTACTTTTTGAAGTTATACTTCTTTACTGGCGATATGAGGGTGAATTTTTATATGTTAAAACCTATTATCCCGGCGCATGCGCATTATAACTTTGTTCTGATTGGATGTTCAAATGACATGTCAAAAATTATTCAATATGGCGGCTGTGGCACAGCTGTACGTAGTTTGATTATTTATGGTTGTTGCGTTTTGAAATTTGTGGGAAAAGAAACAAAGTTAGTTAATAGTTATACTGCCTTTTTAAATAGTTTTCATATACCTATATTTTTGGACTTTTGGACTATTTTGGACAAGGAAAACTCATTCTAATTTGGTAAGTAGTTTTTATTATAATCATATTGTAATTATACATTTGGATTAGGTTGGAATACATACATTTATTTTCTCAAGAATGGGGATTTTAGAGAGAAATCCTGAATTAGGTCCGATTTTTATTTTTAAATTATGATTTTTTGGCGTAGATTTATTTATCTAGTAGGTATG
This sequence comes from Diabrotica virgifera virgifera, assembly GCF_917563875.1. Classification (NCBI taxonomy): domain Eukaryota; kingdom Metazoa; phylum Arthropoda; class Insecta; order Coleoptera; family Chrysomelidae; genus Diabrotica; species Diabrotica virgifera. The sequence goes on along the minus strand of NC_065451.1, from coordinate 96,851,556 downwards.
TAATGCTTTGATTTACATACTTAATTTGATTACCAACAAAAGTTCTACCAATCTTCATCTAATATATTGTTTTCTTACTGTTTTGTTATATTTTAATATTTTCTTCCACAAAATTTAAACTACATAATTTAATTATATTCAAAACAACTGTCAAACAGTAAAACGTTCAGTTACCCTATTTTTCCACATGACAAATAATGTGGAATTGGTCGAGAGAGTCTATTCTTCGATTACGAATCAAAGCGCCCCGAAATTCACGGGTTCAATTCCCGATGCAAGTTTTTATTTTTTTATTTTTTTATGCATTTTATGATTGTAAGTATATTTGTTATATAATTTTTTTTTCAGAAAATGCGTATTTAAAATTTTTTCCAACAATTATTATCGTTCAGAAATAATTTTTTCTTTGTGGCATTTTTCAATGTATTTGTGTGCGTTTTATTCTTTTATTTTTTTAAATTTTTGGTATTGTCTTAAAAATCACATAATATGTAGTAGAAGTATAACTTCTTACGTGCGTACAAAGTACACACACATTCTTTTTTTTGAATATTTTTTATTTTTTGATTTTCAGTAAGACAAAAATGGGTTCAGATATGGCCGTTTAAAATTATTTGCATACACTCGTGATTAGCGACTCGTTCAAGCCCTCTCAACTACAACCCTTTTAAAAATAAGCACATTGAACCGATGTTACTTAGAGATCACATAATCAATACGTGCACGAGTAAAGCAACTTGTGTAAGGTAACGATTAATTTCATTTTAGATGCTAATTATGGGGTTATTTTCACAATTTTTTTTTTATAAAAAAAGTTACCAACTTTATTTTGAGCGTAACTTGCTTACTGTTGATGCTAGAAACTCATTTAAAAAAAGAAAAGTTTTTTTTAACATTTTAAAAAAGTTGTAATGAGTTTTCCTCAGAAACCTCTTTAATTTTTGGTTATTTCAAGTTGAAGTATTCGTTTTGGAATTTGACGAATATCCTATTTTTCATTAGCTAGAACACTGCTTCTGCTGGGTCCAGATACCTCATACATACACCATTTTTTTCTCCTTTCTATAGCCTATATTTTTGCTAGGAATATTTTTTTCGATAAGATATTTATTTGTTGAGGTATTTGCGAAAAATCGTCTAAAAACGTGACTTTTTTATTTAAAAATGAACATATTTACTCGCAAATATCTCGAAAAGTATTAACTTAGTGAGAAAACGATATAGAGCCGAAGTTGCTTATAATTAGTCAGTTCCATTTCCGGACATATTTTGAACGTATATTTTTTCACCCTCGAGAAGGGGTGAAATTCCCCCCCCCCCAGGTCAAAAGCACACATTGCCACAATATCACTTTTTTTAATGTTAGCTATGTGCATGCCAAATTGCATGTAAATCTTTTCAATCAAGCTCTTTTTCTTAGCGATGTAGAATATATTTATGCCCTATTTACCTTTTAAAGTACAAAGATATTTATTTAGTAGATAACTTATACTGAACAAAATTATTTGACGGATTGCGTAAATAAAGCTCGTATATACTTTAATTCTATATTTTCTATTATAGGAGACCGAGTCAGATAACAGCAGTGCTAACTTAAATCAAAAAAATCTCAGGATTCTCACAGAAACTTTTACCGACCACCAGTTATCCATGAAGTGAAAGATGTTTCAGCCCTCGATGCAACGTTAACTGAGGTACACGAAGATATACACAATTCCAATAAACAAAAGTGTAGAAATACAGGTAATCTCAAACCTCCTTATAAAAGAAAACCAGATTATTGTTACTACTGTGAAACGGAAGTTCTTAATTTTGGTCGCCATATTATAAGGAACCATTCAATGGAAGTCGCTGTGGCTGAAATTATCTCCAAACCAATCAAATCATGAGAAAGAAGTCTATTTGATAAACTCAGAAGAAAAGGAAATTTTTAGCTGATGGTGGAAACTGTTGCAAGGCTGTTAGACAGACTTATGTACCAGATCCGGTTCTCATTCACTGTGACAATTGTTTTGGATATTTCTCTTCCAAACTATTATACCGACATATAAAAAAAATGTGGAAATAGAAGCAATCAAGAGAGGGTACAATTTGCTGGCCAATCAAAAAGTTTCCCAACATTAAAATTGATCATCGACTAAAAGAAGAAGTGTTTCTCAGAGAGAAACAGAGAGAAAAGAACGACTTTCTAATTCGTGCATTTGGAACCCGTTGTTTGAAGACGCACAGAGAAAAGCATTTTATAGCAGTTACATCACGCAAAATGAGGGAACTGTCAAAAATATTTAAAGAAATGAGAAAAATAGACCCATCTATATCCACTATGTTTTCAGCATCGCGACCAAAGTATTTTGATGCCTTTGTTGAAGCCACAAAACGAGTAGCTTGTTATGATCCTGAAAAAGACATTTACTTGTCTCCAAATTTTGTCATGAATACAGTGAGATCACTCAAACAATGTTGCGATATTTCAATCACTTTTGCCTATAAGAAACAAACTACATTCTTATCTATTTTAACTGCTACAATTATTGAGGCATAGCTTAAAACTTTAATTCGTCTATTTGAGAAAAACTGGAGTATTGAGGCCGCATCCCAAGCAGCTAATAATTTAAATCTTAACAAATGGAATAAGGTCACAATAGTTCCACTAGCAAATGATCTAAAATTACTAAGATCCCATTTAGGTAAACTTGCTGACGATGCAACGAAAATTCTGCAGAATTATTTAACTGACACTACAGTTGAAAATGCACCGCAAAAGTCTTTTGCGGTGCATTTTTGGAGTCAAATGTACTAAAATTAGAAGATATTAAAGCGTTTAACAATCTCATTGAATCTGTGTACTGTAGAGTAATTTTGCTAAATAGAAAACGTTGTCCTTTCACACTTACGTTTACTCTATCGGAAATCAAAAATATAAAGAGTTTCAAAAAGCAGTTTCACCTTCTAAAAAAAATACTATTAAGTTCAATGAAGAGAGTAGCCATTGGAGGTAAGAGGGGCAGGGGTGTTCCAGTTTTGTTCAACCCCGAGGTAAAAAATCATATCGATATTTTGCTTGCGGTTAGAAATGAATTTGTACCAAGGGATAATCCTTACCTATTTGCTCCTGTTAAATCTTCTTCACATTTAATCGGTTACAAACTATTAGGAAAGCACGCAAAATTATCCGGTGCGAAAGATCCTACTTCTATAACATCGGCTCGTTTGCGTAAGCATCTGGCAACTTTATCACAATTATTAAATTTATCTGATGGAGAGATTGAACAATTAGCTACTTTCATGGGACACACGCCTGGTGTGCACAGAAATTCCTACAGACTGCCAGATGATATTTACCAAACTACTAAAATAGCGAAACTGTTGATGGTAATGGAGAAGGGAACAGCTAACAAATTCAAAGGAAAATCTTTAGATGAAGTAGAAATTGATATGGACAAAAATCTTTTCGAAGATAACTTTTTTGAAAGCGATGTTGATGGTGACGATGAGTTAAAGTGTTTGCTACCTGATGATAGTGAACCATCAACTAGTCAAAGTAAGAATACCATTTTTCCAACAAAAAAAAAATAATAAAACATTCAAAAATAAGACTGCGCGAAAACTAGTTCCATGGACAGAAAGACAAAAGTCTGTCACTCTAAACCTTTTCAAGAATCATATCAAATCTAGAAGGTCTCCAAAAAAAGGGGAGTGTGAAGAACTAAAGAATAAATTTCCTGAGCTATTGAACATAAAAACTGGTTAAAGATTAAAGTATTCATACAACATTCAAATTGCAATAATAAAAATTAACACATGCTTTTTTATTAAATTTTGGGTTTTACATTACTCTAAGAATGATTGTTTATATTTAGAAGAATAAAATTTTGTATTTTAAATGATTATTGTTTTTATCAAGGAATAAAAACTAGAAAATCTTAAACTAAAATTATTATTATCATTCATGAGGATCTATTTTAATGCATTGAGTAACAATTGAGTAAGTTAAAAAGTCCATTTAAAACATCTATAATAGATTTCCCTTGTAGGAATCTAAATTTAGCTGATGAATGAACAGGTGTTCGAACTTTTTGTAGTAAGTAAGTATGGCAACACTGTAATGACGCACTAATATACAATATACACTAAATTGGAGCTAATAAAGTGGGATACCGAAAGGAGTTAGCAATATTGGCAAATTGAATGAAAATTTGAATTTAAAATTTTTTTTTTATTAAAACCAAAATTAGCAGCCCTTATTAATAAACAGTTTATAACAAATATTCACTATCGAATCGAACGTAACTCATCGCTATCAAGGAGACGCAAGAAGGTGCAAGTACGAAAAGACGCAACATTGTTGGAAAGATGTATATATTGTTGTGATCTTGATTATTGATATGAGATAATAATTTTATATGTCATTTAATTTAATCAATGCTTTAATAATAATCTAATTAATTTACCAGATCACATATCAATATGTTTTCAATCTCAGGGCTTTTTTATAAAATTAATTACTTACATACGTGGCTTCTAAGTATTTCTTAATGGTTCCTAATCGGGATAGGAAAGAAAAGAGTAAAATAATAACACATATGGGTTACAATTGTAATCAAAATATTGTTTATTTTATTTAAATGGCAATCACTGCTTAATATTTGCTATATCTTATTATTCTTAAACATAACATTTATACATGGGAATCTTATTTCCTTTTGATTTCCAATTGAAAGTTTTTATTAACATTTAACTATTATGATTTATCAGCAACAATTCTATTTAAGTTTGATGAAGCTTTTCTGATATTATTGATTATGTTTTTTCAATTTTAAATGTGGTATTTACTACGAAAAACCCATACATTCATGTCCAAACAAATGAGACTGACCTTTTTCTGGTGCACTGAGAATGTCTTCACACAAGACCCGTTTCCTGCTATCCTTGGCTGCAATCAAAACCTCGTCCTGGCTTCCAGTAATGTTCTCCTCTGAAACTAGCTCGTATAGCTCTCGTTTCCTGCTTCTGTCGTGATGCTGTGTTCTACCTTTTTCGAAACTGCAATCAGCTACCGGGAACTCTTGGCTCAAGGAGGTTCTTTTACTCTCAACCTGGCCTATGTCTCGTTCTACGATAGATACTCCACACTCACGGAACACCTGGCCTATGTCTCGTTCTACGATAGATACTCCACACTCACGGAACTACACCGGCTTTCTCACTCTCCGTACACTACCGTCTACTACTCGACTTCACTTCTCCTCAGCTCAAAACATTCTGCTCTCTATTTGTCATTCATTCCCCTACTTTCTAAATATCCCTTCCAGATTCACAAATCAAAATTCCACCACCAACTCTCATTCGCAGTATTCCTCAAAACCAATTTTTAAACTTTCTAAATATGCTTAATGGATTTCAAAGAAAATAGTTAATTCCCATTCTAAAATTACTTTCGACTATATACAAATTTTAATGACCTATTCTCTATTTCCACTTAGTCTTATTTAGCATCGGCTAATGATCGATCCTTCCGCGAACAACGATAATTACCTATTATCGATTTCACTTGAGTCTTATTTAATCACTTCTTAAAATTAAATATAACAATTTGTTGTATACAGGTTGTTCTAAATTTATATGCCCGTGGTTGAGAAAATTGAAAATATTTTATATTAAATTGAATTCTGTTTATAATTATCAAATTTTAATTTTCATATCAAATAGAAATATAACAAATCCCCGCCTTGTATTCGATAAAATTTATCTGCATTTTTAAATAAATTTTCTCGAGGCAAAACCAACTCCCTGTATATTTCCTTACTTTAATCTACGTCTTATACCCCTTCTTCTTGTATTACTCTAATTAGTCCCACCTGTAGAGTAATTGTTTCCTTATTTTCATTGTCCTCATCCTGTGTTAGAGTGTCGGCTATTATGTTGTCTTTCCCTTTTTCCCATATCAATCTTCTGTCTTTTTCCTCAGATTTTTCACATACTTTTACCGTGTATTCTGCATCCTCGTTTTCATATGCCTCCTCTTCAAATGCCACTGTTTCGATCATATCTTTTTCGCTTTCATTTGTTAGCTTTATTTCTTCTTCTCCTGAGCTCATCTCTTCTTTTGAGGAATCCCAGTTTTCTTTTGCTTTTGATACTCTCAATTTTTCTTCTTCTGGGCTCAACTCTTCTTTTGAGGAGCCACAGGTTTCATTTTCTTTTGTCTTTTTCTGACTTTTTCTCCCTTTTCTTCTTTGTCCTTGCTTCGTTGCCAAATTCATTTCCACTGTTTGTTCTTTACCTGATTCGTCCGTATTTTGTTTCTCCTGTTCCTTGTCCTGTTCTTCTTCTTTTTCTTCTGTTAGATTCATCGTATTATTTTTAAAATCTATCACTACATGTTTTTCTGCCAATTCGTCAACTCCTACTATCATGTCATGTGACATGTTTGGCATTATTACACATTGTAGTGCATATATCTTCTTACCCAGTCGTACCATTACTCGTATGCCTTCATTTATAGTTGCCAATGTCCGTTTGTTTGCGCCCACTAAATTTACCCTAGGTATTTTGTAAATTAAATTTGTTAAGTTAACTTCTTCTATTAGTTTTCTGTTGACCAATGTTATTTCTGATCCAGTGTCTATCATAATTTTAATTGGTTTCTCGTTGATAAATCCATCCACAAATTTTAAATCAACTCCATTTTTCTTTTCGTTGTTTCTTGCCAATTTAATAAACTCCTTGGGGTTACAAAAGATTCCTGTTTGATTTTTGGTTATTAGTGAGCGCCGTCGTGAAAAGACGCCGGTTGCTCATCGTTGTTTATATTTTCGTCATAATGTCTCTCTCCGTCATATTCATCTGTCTGGGTATTATTTACTTCTCTTCTATTTTCTCTTGGTCTGTCGGATCTGTTTCGGTTTTCTCGATATCCCTGTTCATTTTGTCTACCATTATTTCTGTTTTCTTGATTTGCGAGTGTGGTGTTTCTATTCTGGTATTCTCGATTTCTGTCCTCATTCCATTGCCTATTTCTTTGTTCATAATTTCCTCTTCCGTTGTCTCTATTTTCGTTTTCCCTTCTGGGATTAAATTTTCGTCTTGTATAGTCCCTCCTATTTTGATTTCTATCTCTGTAATCCTGTGTTTCTCGGAGCCTGTAATCTTCTCGCGACCTTCTTGATTTTCTTTCTCTTAAACGTGATTCTCTTATTTGTAGGAATTGGCATAAACTATCTATGTCTTTGTAGTTTTGCAATGTGATATGGTCTTCCAGCGTTTCTTCGAAATGTCTTGCAATCAGTTCGACTAATTGTTCCGATGAGTAATTATATTGTAAATGTTTTGCGTTATAGTAAATTTGTAATGCATATGTCCTTTCTGATATACCCATCGTATCATTGTATTTCCCATTTTGCAATTCCTTGTTAATTTCCAATTGTTGGACTTTTCCCCAGAAAAAATTCAAAAATTTTTGTTCAAATTGTTGCCAACTGTCAAATTCTTCTTCTTTGCAATCGAACCATAGGCTTGCTTCATATTTTAGATGGTTTCTGATAGTTTCTTTTGCTGTTTCGAAATTTCCGATGTGCTGTATTTTCTTTTTCAGGCTATTTATGAACGGCACTGGGTGTAATCTCCTTACATCCCCGCCAAACCTTATCTTCACGTCATCTGTGCTATGTATAACCATTTCTCTTCTTTCTCCGACATTCTGTTGCGTCCTGTTTTCGGTGACTTGTTTTTCTATTTCTGTGATTCTTTTTTCCACTTCTTCTCTGTCTACTTGAATAGCATTTTCTAACTTATTTTCCAAATTTTCTAGTTCCTTTTTCTGGCCATTCGTTAACTCCTCCATTTTGCTTTGAATTATCATTTCTTGTTCTTTCATGTGGTCCTTCATTTTCATTTCTTGCTGTTCTATCTCGTTTTTCATTGTTGTCAAACATCCTTTTATTTCCTTTTCATACTTTTCTATGCGTTCCTCTATTTTCTTATTGTTCTCTTCTATTGCTTGTTTTGTTTCCTTTTGATTGTCATCCATTTTCTTTGATGTTTCTTCCTGATTTTTATCCATTTTTTGTTGTGTTTCATCCATTTTCTGTTCCATTCTTTGTGACTGGAGTTGCATCATTTGTAATATTTTATCTATTCCTGATAATTCTTGCTGTTCTGATGCCATGATTGTCTTGTCTAAAATATCTTCTTGGCCTGAATTATTCTCTTGATTTGAATGTTCTTTTTGTTTTTTGTTGTCTTTGCTTTGGCTTCTTGTCACAGACATTTTTTTTCAAGAAGTACTGTCCCCGCCAAATATGAAATTTTACTAGTATGTTACCAAGACGACTTTTTCTCACCCAAATATTATAAATTGTCAATAAATATATCAAATGTAAATATCGTAAAAATAAAATATTAAATCAGTTATGTAAAATTTGTACCTAAAGAGATCTAAAATTTTATGTTATCAAATGTAAGTATCTCACTTTTTACCACAGGCATATAAATTTTCAAATACCGGCTTTACTCTTTCTATCCTTCAAATTTGCCACTAGAAATACTTTACAATGCCCTCCACGTTGGACGACAGTTGTTGTGATCTTGATTATTGATATGAGATAATAATTTTATATGTCATTTAATTTAATCAATGCTTTAATAATAATCTAATTAATTTACCAGATCACATATCAATATGTTTTCAATCTCAGGGCTTTTTTATAAAATTAATTACTTACATACGTGGCTTCTAAGTATTTCTTAATGGTTCCTAATCGGGATAGGAAAGAAAAGAGTAAAATAATAACACATATGGGTTACAATTGTAATCAAAATATTGTTTATTTTATTTAAATGGCAATCACTGCTTAATATTTGCTATATCTTATTATTCTTAAACATAACATTTATACATGGGAATCTTATTTCCTTTTGATTTCCAATTGAAAGTTTTTATTAACATTTAACTATTATGATTTATCAGCAACAATTCTATTTAAGTTTGATGAAGCTTTTCTGATATTATTGATTATGTTTTTTCAATTTTAAATGTGGTATTTACTACGAAAAACCCATACATTCATGTCCAAACAAATGAGACTGACCTTTTTCTGGTGCACTGAGAATGTCTTCACACAAGACCCGTTTCCTGCTATCCTTGGCTGCAATCAAAACCTCGTCCTGGCTTCCAGTAATGTTCTCCTCTGAAACTAGCTCGTATAGCTCTCGTTTCCTGCTTCTGTCGTGATGCTGTGTTCTACCTTTTTCGAAACTGCAATCAGCTACCGGGAACTCTTGGCTCAAGGAGGTTCTTTTACTCTCAACCTGGCCTATGTCTCGTTCTACGATAGATACTCCACACTCACGGAACTACACCGGCTTTCTCACTCTCCGTACACTACCGTCTACTACTCGACTTCACTTCTCCTCAGCTCAAAACATTCTGCTCTCTATTTGTCATTCATTCCCCTACTTTCTAAATATCCCTTCCAGATTCACAAATCAAAATTCCACCACCAACTCTCATTCGCAGTATTCCTCAAAACCAATTTTTAAACTTTCTAAATATGCTTAATGGATTTCAAAGAAAATAGTTAATTCCCATTCTAAAATTACTTTCTACTATATACAAATTTTAATGACCTATTCTCTATTTCCACTTAGTCTTATTTAGCATCGGCTAATGATCGATCCTTCCGCGAACAACGATAATTACCTATTATCGATTTCACTTGAGTCTTATTTAATCACTTCTTAAAATTAAATATAACAATTTGTTGTATACAGGTTGTTCTAAATTTATATGCCCGTGGTTGAGAAAATTGAAAATATTTTATATTAAATTGAATTCTGTTTATAATTATCAAATTTTAATTTTCATATCAAATAGAAATATAACAATATATATATATATATATATATATATATATATATATATATATATATATATATACAAGAAATACTGGATATTAGTGACTGTCAATATCAACAAACAAGTGGTTTATTAGGGTTGCAGTCAGAAGTTTGGCCAGGATATCAAAGAAACACTCTTTTGACTTTTTGGGTCAAACAACCCCGAAAGCTAGACAAAAAGTCAAAAGAGTGTTTCTTTGATATCCTGGCCAAACTTCTGACTGCAACCCTAATAAACCACTTGTTTGTTGTATATATATATATATATATATATATATATATATATATATATATATATATATATATATATATATATATATATATATATATATGTATATATATACAGGGTGCGCCAAACCTCTGGTCTTCTTTGATTACGGCTAAACTATGAGATATACAAAAAAATGTTAATAACAAAACTAATGTGTATCAAAGAGGTCTATAATTTAAAATTATTTTCAATTATACAGGGTGAGTCAGAACGACGGTATGAACCAAAGTTGTATTTTTTTAAATGGAACACCCTGTATATTAAATCATTTTTGAATATATTATTTAAAAATATGAAAAATTTGTATAAGGTCTTATAGGCCTAAAGTTAATAATTTTCGAAATATTTACATTTTTATTGAGAAAAATGGTAATATTTATAGGGTTGTGGATTATGTTTCCAAGGAAATAAAAATTTAGGTGATAGGTCAAAGTTTTTAAAATATAGTGTTATTTTTAAATAATTTAATATTTTTTACTTTTAGCCATAAAATATACAGTGTGATCACTATTTGCAAATACAAAATTTTCTCATTTTTTTTAAATGGGACACCCACTATATTAGTTTTGCGTTTTGTAGTAAATATTACAACCTTTCTTTTGGTATAAGGTTCTATGTACCTAGCTTGCTTCGTTTTGTAGATATTTTAAAAAAACTATAGATTTTACGTGTTTGCGGATTTTTTATTTAAAAATTTTTTTGCAAAAAAAATAGTTATAATCTGGTTTTAGAAACATACACCAAAATATAAAATATGAAAATAAAAACGTAATTAAAGATTAAAATAAATCGTATGCTAGTACAATTCAATTGAATTTAATAACTTTAAATTATTTTACAAAAAATATTTTACCATATTAATGAATGCATAAATTAGTTACTAAATTAAATCAACAACCAAATTTTAAATCAACCGTAGTAATTTTTCTACTACAGCAACTTTCCTGTACCAAATTAATTGTTAGTTAAATTGTATTTAGTTAAACTTTTAATTTACCTTTTAAATTTACTTACATACATCTTGAGAATATAAAAATTATTATAAAGTATGCTTTGAAACAAATGAATGTTAAATGTATCATCCAAATTATTTATTAATATAAATAGTATTTACTGGTGTCACAAAAACTGGTAATACTTTTGTAGTTGAAATTTTTGTAACAATTTTTTATATTTTAAATTTTAATTTTTTAACCGAAAAATTTTTGGATATGACATTTGTTTTGGGCGAAACCATTAGAAATTATTACCAGCTTTTGTGACACGAGTAGGTACATAGATACTATTTACTTCTTAATATACTTCCATAACGTTCATTTGTTTCAAAGCATACTTTATACGTTCTCAAGATGTAGGTAAATTAAAAAGTTATTAACTGATCTTACTCGTAAATACAATATAACTAACAATTAATTTGGTACAGGAAAGTTGCTGCGGTAGAAGAATTACTACGATTGATTTAAAATTTGGTTGTTTTTTTAATTTAGTAACTAATTTATGTATTCATTAATAAGGTAAAATATTTTTTGTAAAATAATTTAAAGTTATTAAATTCAATTGAATTGTACTAGCATACGATTTATTTTAATCTTTAATTACGTTTTTATTTTCATATTTTATATTTTACTGTATGTTTCTAAAACCAGATTATAATTATTTTTTTTGCAAAAAAATTTTTAAATAAAAAATCCGCAAAAACGTAAAATCTGTAGTTTTTTTTAAATATCTACAAAACGAAACATGCTAGGTACATACAACCTTATACCAAAAGAAAGGTTGTAATATTTACTACCAAACGCAAAACTAATATACAGGGTGTCCCATTTAAAAAAAATGAGAAAATTTTGTATTTGCAAATAGTGATCACACTGTATATTTTATGGCTAAAAGTAAAAAATATTAAATTATTTGAAAATAACACTATATTTTAAAAACTTTGACCTATCACCTAAATTTTTATTTCCTTGGAAACATAATCCACAACCCTATAAATATTACCATTTTTCTCAATAAAAATGTAAATATTTTGAAAATTATTAACTTTAGGCCTATAAGACCTTATACAAATTTTTCATATTTTTAAATAATATATTCAAAAATGATTTAATATACAGGGTGTTCCATTTAAAAAAATACAACTTTGGTTCATACCGTCGTTCTGACTCACCCTGTATAATTGAAAATAATTTTAAATTATAGACCTCTTTGATACACATTAGTTTTGTTATAAACATTTTTTTGTATATCTCATAATTTAGCCGTAATCAAAGAAGACCAGAGGTTTGGCGCACCCTGTATATATATATATATATATATATATATATATATATAAAGAAAGTCAAAGACAGTAACGGGTTACTGGTAAAACAAAGACAGTTGAAGGTAACCGGGAACGACCCAATACTAAGGAAGCAATAAAAAACGGGTGCTTCTAAGTGAGCGTCTTTTATTAAAAGTCAAGCTTTCGCCACATAATTTTGGGCTTCATCAGAACTTGCTGGAATGGAAAAACATTCTTTACAATCATCATAAATTAAAGATGTTATTTTTTAATCTTACCTAAATGTTGACACTATTTCTTAGTGCATAATAAAATTGATATGAAACCACACATTGTCACAAAAACAAACCAATCACATCTCCCAACTGGAGGAAAAATGGCAATCAAAGCCTTTATTAAGTATTAAAATTCATTTTTTAAATCACCATGTGGCCGGCATTTTTGACAAGTAATTGTTAATTAAGTCATGTGTCGTTTCGACTGTCAATTATCGAAACGCCACCTGTCTTAATCACTTCTTCTTTTTTCCAGCATAGGACATTAACTTTATTAAGTCACATATTAGACACTTTTTAAATTTCACACAAAATAATATAGAAATATAGGTCCCGTTCTATATAAACATATCATGTTAAATAAATAGATAAATAATAAATAATTTATATTAATTTATAATTTATAATAAAATAATATAGAAATATAGGTCCCGTTCTATATAAACATATCATGTTAAATAAATAGATAAATAATAAATAATTTATATTAATTTATAATTTATTTATATTAATTTAACATAAAAATAGCCAATTATAACAACAAAAAACTCAATTTGTTCTATTCTAAACTAAAAGATCCAGTTCCACTAGATAAAAACTGTAACGTAATCTACGGTATACCCTGTGAATGTGGCAAAATATACATAGGCCACACAAGTCAACGACTCAGTAAGCGCCTAGCCCTTCACAAAAGTGATTGCAAACGCAAACCCTTAGCAACAAGTTTGAGTATAACACATCCGTGTAGGTGTTAGTAATGTAACAAGTAATTTCATTGTTGTCTTTTTACATTTACATTCCTTTATGTTAGTGGTATAAACATAATATGTCCAAGAAGGGTTTGACATTAACAAATTTTTTTAAAAATTCACAATTTGACAAAATTGTCTGGTTGAAAACATAAAAATATAAAAACATGGTCTGTACATGAAGTTAAGTTTTTTTTAAAAATTGTTTTAAAATTATTAACAATTGACTTGTATATTAAATTGAATTCAGTACACATGTAGTGCAGGCAACCATCAGAGTCACAATAAGTAGAAAATGACAACAGTACAATTCAGTGAAGCATGGAGCACAGTATTATGTGGATCTAATATAAGAAGGTGGTAGTTTTTTATTTTTAGTAAATTTCTGTTGTAAAATGTAAGTATAGATGGAACTTAAGTTATCAACATCTTTTTTGTAGTTTAGTGAATTGGAACAATTGTTAATATAACACATCTCTAAGATTTTTCGGTGAGATTCTTTTTCAGCTCTATCTAGAATTATAGTCTCATCATATAAGACACGATGGTCATTATCGTTGACATGAATACTCAAACTTGTTGCTAAGGGTTTGCGTTTGCAATCACTTTTGTGAAGGGCTAGGCGCTTACTGAGTCGTTGACTTGTGTGGCCTATGTATATTTTGCCACATTCACAGGGTATACCGTAGATTACGTTACAGTTTTTATCTAGTGGAACTGGATCTTTTAGTTTAGAATAGAACAAATTGAGTTTTTTGTTGTTATAATTGGCTATTTTTATGTTAAATTAATATAAATAAATTATAAATTAATATAAATTATTTATTATTTATCTATTTATTTAACATGATATGTTTATATAGAACGGGACCTATATTTCTATATTATTTTATTATAAATTATAAATTAATATAAATTATTTATTATTTATCTATTTATTTAACATGATATGTTTATATAGAACGGGACCTATATTTCTATATTATTTTGTGTGAAATTTAAAAAGTGTCTAATATGTGACTTAATAAAGTTAATGTCCTATGCTGGAAAAAAGAAGAAGTGATTAAGACAGGTGGCGTTTCGATAATTGACAGTCGAAACGACACATGACTTAATTAACCATTACTTGTCAAAAATGCCGGCCACATGGTGATTTAAAAAATGAATTTTAATACTTAATAAAGGCTTTGATTGCCATTTTTCCTCCAGTTGGGAGATGTGATTGGTTTGTTTTTGTGACAATGTGTGGTTTCATATCAATTTTATTATGCACTGAGAAATAGTGTCAACATTTAGGTAAGATTAAAAAAATAACATCTTTAATTTATGATGATTGTAAAGAATGTTTTTCCATTCCAGCAAGTTCTGATGAAGCCCAAAATTATGTGGCGAAAGCTTGACTTTTAATAAAAGACACTCACTTAGAAGCACCCGTTTTTTATTGCTTCCTTAGTATTGGGTCGTTCCCGGTTACCTTCAACTGTCTTTGTTTTACCAGTAACCCGTTACTGTCTTTGACTTTCTTTTTATAGTCTAATATCTACAATGGGAACATTCTACAACAACATCAATTCACGATATGGAACAGAGACCATGGTCACAATGAAACAATTAGCAACCTTACACCGTAAGCTAGCCTCTCATACAAACCGACGGATTTTCCTCCTGGAATGCAGACGAAACAAGGTCATACCAAAATTCATCACTAATAACACCAAAAACATATGGAGCACGCCACAACACCTAGGCACTACGAACATCACACAATTAGAAAACATTACACACCAGGTAAATAGTAGACTCCAGAATATAACAATTAACGACACAATCCGGTATATTTCTAAACTTAAATTAAATATTGATCAATGCATAGACAAACTTAGTTTTCTGCTTCCAAATGATATATTGGATGATTTTCTGTTCAGGCAAAATAATTCCTATAATAAATTATTCAATCAAATAAAAATTGCTAACATTAATAAACTTAAACACTTAATAAAAACTAAAAATAACATCTACAGTAGTTCCAATGATAAATGGATAAAAAACATTTCCAATATTGAGGTACCTCCTCAAATTTTAGGTTTTTTAGCACTAGGTCCTAAATTTAGTTTACCTACGACACCTAAAGACATTGACATCTTTAAGTTAATTAGTGAAGTGGAGCACATTATCACTTGGACACCACAGAAAGATCAGAATTTTATCAGAAGTTTAGCGACAAATCATATTACTAATTTTATACAACACAATAAACATCTTAAGTCACCTTCTTTTACTATTGAAAAAGAAACTAGAATCTTCCTTAAGAATAATCCTAATCTTCTAGTCACAAAATCAGACAAAGGCAATGTAACTGTCATTATGAATAAAGACACATATATTCAGAAATCATTGGACCTCCTGAATGATCGCGATACATAATATGTATTGATTGATAAAGATCCTACCACTTTAATGGAGGTTGCGTGCAATAAACTAGTTAAACGACTCAAAGAAAGTGATTACATCTCTTCAGAAACAGCTAAATCTATCACTACATATAATGGCATTTGTCCTAAATATTATGGATTACCTAAAGTTCACAAACCAGAGATACCTCTTAGACCTATAGTATCTTGTGTTAAATCTTCTATTCAACCATTAGCCAAAATGATAGCCCAGGTGTTGTCCTCTTCCTTTGATTCGTTTAATAAATTTAAAATAAAAGATACCTTTGATTTTGCACAAAAAATTAATAACACAGTTATACCCTACAACTTCGTAGTGGTGTCTTTTGATGTTGTCTCATTATTCACTAATATACCTCTAGACTTAATAACTTCAATTATGGAAGAACATTTTGACCTAATACAGCCGAATTGCAATATTCCAAAGACAGTGTTCGTAGAGATTATTGCCTTTTTGTATAATCATACCTACTTCTCATTTGAGAGTAAATTTTACAAACAAAAATTAGGATTACCGATGGGTGGAGCAACCTCACCAATTTTAGCTGAAATCGTCATGAATAAATTGTTGTATTTTGTACATCAACAAGTACACTTTCAATTTCCTTTTCTCTACCAATATGTAGATGATTTAATAACATCAGTACCACAAGATGAGGTACAGAATACACTTACAATTTTTAATTCATTCAATACTCATTTGCAATTTACAGTTGAGGAGGAGTCAAACTCTTCGGTACCCTTTCTTGATACAAGAGTTGTTAGAACGGAAGATAACACCATCTGTTTAGATTGGTATAGAAAAACTACGAACTCAGGTAGATATATACCCTTTAACTCATATCATCCTATGAAACAGAAAGTTAACACCGTTCTAGCAATGAAAAATAGAATATTAAAAATTTCACATACTTCTTTTACTGAAAAGAATTTGAAACTGTTGTTTGACACATTACTATGTAATTATTATCCAAAAAATTTACTCAATAAACTTTTGTACTCACACACAGAACGTAGTATAAGGGGCGACATGTCTGGTCATAGTCGGTCAGCATCTGATGACGTCATGCAGGTGAAGTATGGATCATTACCATATATAGAAGGTTTGACACAATCTCTCACTAGACTTTTCAGCCAATTTAACATAAAAATAGCCAATTATAACAACAAAAAACTCAATTTGTTCTATTCTAAACTAAAAGATCCAGTTCCACTAGATAAAAACTGTAACGTAATCTACGGTATACCCTGTGAATGTGGCAAAATATACATAGGCCACACAAGTCAACGACTCAGTAAGCGCCTAGCCCTTCACAAAAGTGATTGCAAACGCAAACCCTTAGCAACAAGTTTGAGTATTCATGTCAACGATAATGACCATCGTGTCTTATATGATGAGACTATAATTCTAGATAGAGCTGAAAAAGAATCTCACCGAAAAATCTTAGAGATGTGTTATATTAACAATTGTTCCAATTCACTAAACTACAAAAAAGATGTTGATAACTTAAGTTCCATCTATACTTACATTTTACAACAGAAATTTACTAAAAATAAAAAACTACCACCTTCTTATATTAGATCCACATAATACTGTGCTCCATGCTTCACTGAATTGTACTGTTGTCATTTTCTACTTATTGTGACTCTGATGGTTGCCTGCACTACATGTGTACTGAATTCAATTTAATATACAAGTCAATTGTTAATAATTTTAAAACAATTTTTAAAAAAAACTTAACTTCATGTACAGACCATGTTTTTATATTTTTATGTTTTCAACCAGACAATTTTGTCAAATTTTGAATTTTTAAAAAAATTTGTTAATGTCAAACCCTTCTTGGACATATTATGTTTATACCACTAACATAAAGGAATGTAAATGTAAAAAGACAACAATGAAATTACTTGTTACATTACTAACACCTACACGGATGTGTTATTTCCCTTTTGTAAACAAGATTTAACTTTTTCATCTATCAACATCACTGACATACTTGTTTCTTTAACAAAAGGTATGTAATACGTACATCTCATCGGAGTGTTGACTGCTATATCCAACACTAAATACAAACCACATAATTTATTTAACATGATATGTTTATATAGAACGGGACCTATATTTCTATATTATTTTGTGTGAAATTTAAAAAGTGTCTAATATGTGACTTAATAAAGTTAATGTCCTATGCTGTAAAAAAGAAGAAGTGATTAAGACAGGTGGCGTTTCGATAATTGACAGTCGAAACGACACATGACTTAATTAACAATTACTTGTCAAAAATGCCGGCCACATGGTGATTTAAAAAATGAATTTTAATACTTAATAAAGGCTTTGATTGCCATTTTTCCTCCAGTTGGGAGATGTGATTGGTTTGTTTTTGTGACAATGTGTGGTTTCATATCAATTTTATTATGCACTAAGAAATAGTGTCAACATTTAGGTAAGATTAAAAAAATAACATCTTTAATTTATGATGATTGTAAAGAATGTTTTTCCATTCCAGCAAGTTCTGATGAAGCCCAAAATTATGTGGCGAAAGCTTGACTTTTAATAAAAGACACTCACTTAGAAGCACCCGTTTTTTATTGCTTCCTTAGTATTGGGTCGTTCCCGGTTACCTTCAACTGTTTTTATATATATATATATATATATATATATATATATATATATATATGGATTCCGACTTTAGGAAGCCAAAAACGCTATATCGCACCGGTCATACGAAGCCCGACACCTCCTTACGAAGCCCGGATTCGGGCTTCGTAATTCTTTAATGTTATTTCCCCAAAAAACGTACTTTACACCATCTCTCGATATTTTAACCAAGCTCAGAACATGTAAATACGCTTGGGCTTCATATATATTCGGACAAATTTTAGAAATGTACCATAGGTAGCTCTGAAATCATGATTAACAATACGAAGCCCGGGCTGCTTATGCCTGGAATTATTATCAAAACATACACTCGTAGTTCATGGTATCTACCACCAGTTTGCGCTGCGAAAAAAAGTATATACTCTGTAGAAGTTCAGCAGCGTTAGGAAGCCCACATTGAGCTACCGATTATAAGAAGCCCTGAAGTTTGGCAACGTTTTTGCCTATTCCTCAAAGTACTATTAGGTTGTAAACATTTTTATTATTACCTGTCCATGCACATTTTTTGTATTTTTGGGTCGTTCATCGTCATTAATCTTGTGTACTAAGACTCCCGAGAACAGATTATGGTAATTCTTAGCATTACCTGTACACAGTAAGATACCGACAGAAAAAAGATTTAAAAATTGAATCGCAAAAGAATTATTTATTTTAATTGATACAATTAATACAAATTAACACTTTGTATTACTAATTTACTATTTTAGTTTGTAATAAGCCACAAAATTTGCTACCAAATAGGAAATTAATATGACAAATTAAATTATTGTTTTTTTTTTATTTAAAAAAGGTTAATGCCTCGACAACTAATGGCCATTGGCATGGTAGGTACGGTAATTTTTAACAGTTAGGTACCTAGTGTAATGTGTAGTGTGTGTGTGTGTTGAGTAAGTGTCTTGTTACTTTGCAAAGTTGACGTCATTGTCTTTGCAAAGAGACGCTAACTGTATCCGAACGTCTGCGGTTCCTCCGGTGAGTACCGATCCCACAAGGACAGAAACTATTTTCATTTATTAATTTATAATAAATGAAACATTTCTGACCCTGGTGAGATTCGAACTCACAACCATTCGGATTTTTCGATCCAAAGGTAGGCGCTCTTACCACTCAGTCAAGGACGGAGTTAAAGTTATTATTATTAAATATTACTTTATAAAATTAAAAATAGTCATTCTTATGAATTATGCGTATTATTCTGATTCTGATACGATGAACACTTGTTTGATGGGTCTGAGCCACACAATTGAGGGTTAGGCCACTGTTTCGTTCGTATTTTTAGTATTTGTCAAGGCAACAATACATTATGTAGTGCCATCTTGCCAAATATAGAGCTAGATTGTGTAGACCACTGTTGAACCATATATCCAATTTTTCTGCTTTTATTGATGTATTAATCTAAAAATGCTCAATTTGTGGACTGTGCCACTGTTGCTCTGAGCGCCTCATTTAATACAAATACAAAATATTTAATACAAATGCATATAGATTTTCCTTTCGGAAAAAATCAAACAATATAGATGTTTTTTAATTTCATTAAGGGGATGGGTACGTCGTTTCTGCTGAAATGCTACTCAAATGGAATTCATTTTTTTTTTCGAATTCTGAGAAAACTAATAAGTATTTTTGAAAATTTTAAACTCAGAATAAGAGATTACGTTATTAGCGAGGGCCGAAAGTCCCTGAGAACTTCTATAATGTTTATTTTAATAAGTTACAGGGCTAAAAAACTAAAAGAAAATTTAGTGTGACTTTTAATTTCAAAATATCTCATTCAAAATAAACTTTTTATTTATTGTAAGAGACTTTCGGCCCTCGGTAATAATTTAGTCTTTCATTTTGCGTTTAAATTTTTCAAAAATATTTATTGTTTTATTTCAGGATTTGAAAAAAAATGAACACAATGTCCGTGGTAATATTTTCCAAATCTTTGTCAGTAGTAAATAGAATATTGCCAGCATATTGTCAGTCAGACAGTGACAACTTTAAATATTTGACCTGGCATTGGGAATATTTTCAGTTGTTGATTAAATAATATTGATAATGTCTTTGATAAATAATTGATTTAAGACGTGAACTTAATAAAAAGTTATTTATTGTTTATTATTTATGGAAAATCCAAAGCAGAGAATACACCAGGATATATTCAGTGATCCAAGTATTGTGTTGTTACAGATGTTCAAAATTGTAAGCGTTTCATAGTAACAATATATTATTAAAAAATCACTTTATCATTTTATCACTTTTCCTTTTTTCTCGATTGATTATTAGCTTTTGTTGTACAGTAGATAAATTATTACTGAATACATAGGGAGTGAAAAAATTATCAGTAGTAATTGCACAAGAGCTCTGAAATTATCGAATTTTTCCCGAGTGACACTTTGACAGTATTAATTTCACGACCCGAAGGGGAGTGAAATTACGTCAGTCGTGAAATTACGTCAAGTGGCACGAGGGAAACAATTCGATAATAATTTCAGAGATCGAGCTGCAATTTGCTGCGATTATTTCATGAATGAAACTGTTTAAAACCAAAATTTTATTGTAATTTATTTATGTAAGTACAAATTAGTACAATTAAACACACAGTTGGTATAAATATTTGACGATTGAAAGTCATCACTTTTATAAGTTTTAAAACAGTAATTGTCATTAATGTCACTGAATGTATTTTTTCACAGCAACGAAGGGCATCTGACGTAATATACTTGACGATGGGATATTATCAAAAATGATCAATTTAATTTGTATTTCTGTAGCTTTCTATTGTTCGGAAATATGAAATAATCATATTAATTAACTGAATTAACAATTAAGGCAATTAATTATACTAGTAAAAGTTATCCAAGAACATTCAAAAGCCATCTTTACAGTTAATGATGAAATTGTCAAGTAAAGTTTACATATCCATACCAGTGACAATTTTACTACACGTAATTTGCCGTGTAAAGACAGAAAAAGTAGGGATAGCCTTAAAATATTTGCGAATTATGTACCGATGGCCCTAAGAAATGTTTAATAAACAACATATTAAAAAGTTCTACTCTAGAAATGGGCACTTAATTTTTTATTAAACAAATGAACTGCGAAATTAGATGTTTCTTTAAATAACCCCGAAAATATAAATTTTAGAAAAAAACTGACTTGACTATTGAAAAATTCAGACTATTGAAAAAAACCTAAATATAAGATTAAAATTTTTATAAAATTAAATCTGTAGCTTCTATAATTTTTTATTTATAACGCTAAAGTCACCCTTCTCACAAACATTGGCGCACTGTAAACTAGCGAAGTGCACTGCTGAGTTATTTCAGTGTATTTCTCTAATTAATGGATCAAATAAAATTTTACAAATTGGACAAGAAAGAAGGAAATTAAGAGAAGGAACAAGAAAGGATAGCTTAATTGGAAAGAAGAACAATTAAGCTATCTTATGGTTATAATAAAAAGAAATAAAATGTATGGGCATAAGTACGGTGTGGGCTGAATTTTGTTTAAACATTATTTAAAAATGTGTAACTAATAAAATTTTTCTTATAAAGCTCTCAAATTTGCACAACTTACCTTTCAAACATCTTACTAAACAATGTTTCATTCAAAAAAATGCCAAAAATTTAATTCAAATGATATGACGCAAAAATGCAATTTTTGAAAACTTTTACGAAGTTTTAAGTAAAAACAGTTTACAGAATTACCAGCACTTTAAAACGGTATTACTCAAGTTTGAAAAGATTTTTTACAATTTTATAGGTGATTTTTTAAAGTATTTGATGTATTTTTTAAAATTTACTCAATAATTTTATTTTAGAAATGAAACTATGAAACTATGAATGAAACTATTCCTTTTTGACAAAAACTAAGAAAGATAACAAAAATGCAACATTTTTTAAACATTTGATGTATTTAAACATCATTTAAAGTATTTGATGTATTTTTTAAAATTTACTCAATAATTTTATTTTAGAAATGAAACTATGAAACTATGAATGAAACTATTCCTTTTTGACAAAAACTAAGAAAGATAACAAAAATGCTACATTTTTGTACCTAATACAAAAACCGAAAATTACCAACTAAAAAATTGTTTATAAAAAGTGATCAAAAATGTTTTCTCTAAAACTTACCTAAAATAAATTTAATAATAAGCTTGAACAATAATACATTTTCAACAAAAAAATATTTTTAGCTCTTAAACATTATGTCTGCGTAACTTCGAACCTATTAATAACTTTTTTATTACCAGTTTTACGAAAAAAGCTATTCTTTATAAAATACTTTGCATCGTATATGATCTCGGGCGTATACTAGTTCGCTCCGGCGGTCAGATTTTTATACCCCACAGAAAAGGGGCATAGGTAAGTTCGCTCCGGCCATATATTTCTTTGAAAAGATAGTTGAATAATGTCTTTACTGGGTACACAATGAATAATAATGAATAGCCAGGGTCAGCTTAAATAGATAATGTTGCCTTCATAAAGCAGGTACTTTGATACATTTTATTAATAAAATTTTTAATAAATATTTCTCAAACTTTGTATTTTTCTAATATGACAATACTATCATTGTTTAAAAGAATGAGTCTTTTTAAACAATGCTACTATATAACACTACTTCTTACTTAAAAATATATTAAACTTATAACGATAAGATATAACTTGTAAGATATTCAAATTGACACGTATGTAAAAATACGAAGATTTGATTTTGTCAAATGTATTTCACTTAGATTTCTAGCAAAATAAATGCCTCGTTTTAATTTATATTTGTTTAATTTTCTAATGATAGAGGATATCCCATACTTATTATGTTAGTTTTTACACTTGTATTGCTTTCTTATTATATCTATATTTTAGAATAAGCACAAAAATTATTTCAGTAATTTTTAAAAACAATTCAAAATTTCTAATCTAATTTCTAATTCAATCATTAACATTTTTCAAAATATAGTAATGGGCACGCTAATAACCGGCAAAATAACGCAAAAGATGGAAATATTAAGTTGTGAGATAAATAGAAATGAAACTAGTGGAGATGGGAAATTTAGCGATAGAACCTATAAATTTACATTACATTTATTATTTCCCACCTTTAGACATATCAGACGAGTTTGGCAACTACCGCTGTGACAGTGACAGTTTTAATTGACATACTCCTCTAATACGTCTAAAGGTGGGAAACAGTGAATCGAATGTAAATTTATAGGTTTTTATCGCTAAATTTCCCAATTCTATTGGTTTCGCTTCTTTTTATCTCACAACTTAATATGTTTTCAATCTTTTGCATTATTTTGCCGGTTATTAGCGCGCTCATCACTGTATAGAAAAAAATTTAGTGTAAATAAAATAATTATTATTAGCCCAGTAAAGGAACGTGAAATCCTGCGATAGGTACCGTGTAATTTTTAGTGTCACCACTGAATTGCATGAACATTTGAATTTACGTTCTACTTACCACCGCGAAGTTGGACTTATGCCGTTGGTTGCTTTTACTTGGGGGGTGAAAGTCACCCCTTCTCGGGGGTGAAAAAACATACATTTAAAATAGGGCCGGAAATAGATAAATTGACTAATTCTAAGCAACTGTTGTTCTGTAGAGTTTTTTAAAGTAAATATTTTTCGAGTTATCTGCGAGTGAAAATGTTTATTTTATTATTGTTCAACAAAAAAACACATTTTTGGACGATATTTCGCAAATAACCAGAAAGTAAATATTTTATCGAAAAAAATATTCTCAGCAAAAATGTATTTTTGGAACACATTTTTCATAAGCTACCTGCAACTCTTCTTTTGCTGGGTCTGTACCTACACTTCATGAATATACTGTTTTTCATTTTATTATAGGCTATATATTTTCGCTAAGAATTTTTTTTTCGATAAAATTATAAAATACTTATTTTTTCAGTTATTTGAGAAAAACCGTCTGAAAACGTGTTATTTTTTGTTGTTTAAAAATAAACATTTTTGATGTTATTCAAATCAAACAAGAAGTCAAACAATTATTGACTTCTTTAAAAAACTACATAGAACAAAAGTTACTTAGAAGTAGCCAACTTATCGATTTCTGGACTTATTTGAAACGTATGATTTTTCGCCCTCGAGAAGGGGTGATTTGTACCCTCAATTAAATGCAACCAACGGCACAAGTCCAACTTTGAAGTGGAGGATAGGTAGAACCTAAAACCAAATTTTCAACCAAATCCGTATTAACGCCGAAAATTACACTCCAAAATAGTCATTTATTGGGCTAAATCTAAATTATCTAATTTCACTGTCTCGTTATACAGTTATGAGCGCGCTAATAACCGGCATAATAACACAAAACGATGAAAAACATATAAAAAAACATAACCGGCCGGTTTCACAAAGTAAAGTTAACTTATGGTTAAGAGATAACCACAGGTTACCCCAAAATATGCGTTTTAGTTTCAGGTCAACGGCGAAGTATGGTTAACTCACAGAATTTTTAACCAGAGGTTGGAGTGGGTTACTCTTATGGGTATACTCAGAAGGGTAACAATTATGAAACTGGAACGCATATTTTGGGGTAATTTTGAGGTTATTTCTTAACCACAAATTAACTTTACTTTGTGAAACCGGCCGTAAGTTGTGAAATAAAAAGGCATGAAACTAGTAGAGGTTGGAAATTTAGCGGTACGAACCTATAAATTTAGATTATATTGGTTGTTTCCCACCTTTAGCCGTATCACATGAGTATGTCAACAAAAACTGTCACTGTCACAGTGGTAGTTGCCAAACGTCTAAAGATGAGAAACAATCATTATAATGTAAATTTATAGGTTTCTACCTCTAAATTTCTCATCTCTACTAGTTTCATCTCTTTTATCTTACAACTTCATTATGTTTTTCATCGTTTGCGTTATTTTGCCGGCTATTAGCGCGCTTATCACTGTATTTATATAAATAGGTAACCACCAATATTTTATATAATTTTTAATATAAAATACAAAAGTCACAGTACCATTTTCCTGATATTAATTTTCCTAGAATAGAATAGATAGGTTATGGTATTCGGAGCGAACTAGTATGTAATTAAGAGGGTTTTTTGACCATGGGAGCGAACTAGTGTGCTCCGATGATCTCAGATGCAACCATCAAATATCAAATTTTCTTAATTTTACATACGAGGTTTTACATACGGTTTTACATTTTGACATACCAGGTATGTAAAAAAATATGAATTTCACTCAAGAGTAAAGTACCTTTAGATTTCACAATATCGAAAATTGTTATTAAAAAAAGTTGTTTGGAATTACAAAATATGTTTCACTGTTCAATTACATTCTTCTAAATGAGATATTGTGAACTATAAAGGTATGGTATGTTTAACAGTAAATGGTCGAGTTCAATTAGTTACCACTATAAACATCCTGGAATAACCAATAATAGTATAAAAGGTCCGGTTTCAGGTAAAATTTAAATATGTTTTCTGGTACAATTTCTTTGCTTTATTATGGGATTACGGTCTAGTCAGTGTTAATTGTCAAAAGGCCAACTCTGTCTACCTCGGTTGCTTATCGCTCCGGGTGGGTTTTAACAATGGGCCAGGTCAGATAAATTTAATAATATTTACGACCGCACTAATTGAACTCAACCATTTACTGTTGAACAAACCATACTGAACTGTTAAGCAAAAGTCATATTTTTTACTTACCTCGTATAAAATTGAAAAAGTTTGATATCTGATGGTTGTTTTTTGGACTTTAGACCAGAATAGAGTATTTTATGAAGAATAACTTTTTTCGTAAAATTAATAATAAAATAGTTGAAATAATTGAAATAAAATAATGATGATGGGTATCCGTAATTTGAGAAAACATTGAATTTTTTTTTCAATTATAATGATGTAATTATAATAAAACATAGTTTTTAATTCCCAACAACTTTTTATAATACCCATATTTTGATATTCTGGAATATAAAGGTACTGTACTCTTTAACAAAATTCGTATTTTTGACATACCTCGTATAAAATTGATAAAACTTGATATCTGATGATTGGGTTTTAGATTTTAGACTATGCAGAGCAATTTATGAAGAATAAACTTTTTTTCGTAAAATTTGTAATAAAAATGTTTCAAATATGGTTCCTTGCTACGCAGACATAGTGTAGAAGAGCTTCTTTATAAGCATTTTAAAATTGTAATGCCATATTCGGATTCAGCATAATCAAAAACAAAATAGAAACAAAATTCAACGATATTTTTAAAATTATTTTAAATTATATAATTTAACATGATTGTTTGGATTAAGAACTATATTCTGATATGCAATTTCTTCCTTCTAATGGAAAAAAAAATTTGAAAATTTTTCTAATCAACATTATTTTTAGTTGTTTATTTCAATTATGATACATATAGCTATTTGTATACCAAGGGAGGAAAGTGCTACTTTTCCTCCCGAGAATGAAGTTTACTGCCCGACGCGTAGCGGAGGGCAGTAATCATTCAAGGGAGGAAAAGGCACTTTACTCCCATGTTATACATATGGTTTTTCCACCTTCCTCAAATAACAAGTAATTTTTTCATTTTTACTTAATTTATTTATGTAACTAACCAACAAAATTTATTAGAACTAAAACTAATAAGTACGTACAATATAACTGTCAACTGTCAAATATAAGTCAAAATAAAAATGTAAACATTGTTAAATCAAAATAACAATTTACAGTTTTTTACCATTCTGTGAAATACAGAGTGTTTCATAAATAAACGTTAAAATGTATACAAACTTACGTAATAGAAAATAGATATTGTACAGGGCGTCAATAAGTTATATTTTTATGAATGAAATACCATGATGTCACTTTTAATTTTCTTCCCTAGGGAGGAAAAGTACAACTTTGCTCCCTACAATCAGGTCCGGAAAAGTATACTTTCGGTAGAGGTAGGTGGAAAACTCTTTTATTATTCATTTTACGAAAAACAGTTATTCTTTATAAAATGTTCTACAGGGTCTAAAACCAAAAATACAACCGTCTAATATCAAATTTTGTCAATTTTATACGAGGTATATAAAAAAAATATGAATTTGCTCAAGAGTACTTAAATAATATACCCTTATTTTTCACAATATTGAAAATTGTGCTTATGTAAAGTTGTTTAGAACTAAAAACCATAATTAACCCGCCAGTGGTCGCTATATGAGATTTTCTCTCACGGTTTCAGAAAATTGCACAGAATTTTTTTCTGGGAAATTATAAGATCTGTAGTTCCTTCTAGTCTCCTAACTATCCTCCCTCGACAATCTAATAGAATCGTCCGCTTAGATAGTGACTCAGTTGACCTAATATCACCCAATTGTTGAGTCAGCGCGCTTCAAGTGAGACATTCTCTCATCAAGCGACCACCCGCGTTACGAACTGTACATAAAAATTAATTTTATTTTGGCACTTAAAACCTGAGATAATGTAAAAAAAATTGTAATTGTCATCAATCAATTTTTCCAGAGCATTCTTGTTATATTTGTGTGCTGTGCCGTAAATTATCAAGATACGGAGATTGATTAATATTGGTTTAATTCCGATTATTTCTTTTTATTTTATTATATTATTATCTATATTATGTTACATTCTTTTTTTCTTATTATTAGTTAATAAAAAAAGTTTAAAAACTGTTTTAAAAACTTTATTTTGTAAAAAAAGGTAAAATTTGGATATGTGAGAGAAAATCTCACGCGCGACCACTCGCGTAACAATCTACCTAGCGACCAATGCCGGGTCGCTAGGTTGGAAATCTATCTTTGGTTGGGAAATAAGCCACAATTAAATTGAAAAAATAATTTTATTCGCGTTTCGACGCCCAAATCCGATGTCGTTGTCAAAATATAAAATATTACTAATATTTACTCGGTAATATTTTGTATTTTGACAAGGACATCCGATTTGGGCGTCGAAACGTTAATAAAATTATTTTTTCAATTTAATTGTGGCTTATTTCCCAATCAAAATAATTATAAAAATGCCACAAGAAAATAGCTTCAGAACAACACTAAAAACCATCTTCCAATATTCCATCCTTCTCATTGAAATATTCTGAACTATAAAGGTACTTTATTCTTGATCGAAATTTATCTTTTTTGACATACCTCGTATAAAATTAATCAAAATTGATATAAGATGGTTGTATTTAAGGTCTTTGGAGAGGCAGAACTTTTTACAAAGGATAACTTTTTTTCGTATAATTAATAATAGACCAGTAAGGATCTGTTTTTAGATGGATGTGAGAGGTGGCATTCAGATTTTTGCGGATAAAGTTAGGTGATAACTTCGTTAATAACAATTGATTAATGCTCCGTCTCAAATATGCCCGGAACATTAATAAAAAAAATAAAATATTTAAAAATCTCAAAAAATTTCGTTTTTTTTTCTACTTTTTTTGCTTATAACTTTCAAACGATACATTTTGGAACAAAGTCGTATAGGAATACAACCAAGGTAATTAAATTTTATATCAGATGCGATTGATTAAAAATCTCTTAATTAATCACCCTTGCTGCAAAATAGCAATAAATATAAAATAAGGGGGAAAAACAAGCCTGTTTTTATTCAATGATTTTCCATCACTTAGGTTACACTTGGAACCTTCCTAATTCGATTAAAAAATTTTTGTAATGTGCTAAAACCATACACCAAATTTCATTAAAATTGACTTACTAGATTTTGAATAATAATTTTGCAATCTAAACTTTTTTTAAAAAATTAAAATTTTTTAAAATCTTGCACAACAAAAACTAGTATATACAAAGATTTGTCAATTTTTTTACATATAAAGAAGCACTTCACCTATCTAATGCACTTTACAGAATTAAAATCGGATTGTTTAAGCAGCCTCAGCGATGTTTTAAAGTTATATACAATTGTTTGGCTAATAAACAAATTAGTTCTGTGGCCAGGAGGGGGTGCTGCGGGCTCTTTTATTTAGATGGACTTACCCAAAGATTTTTATGTATTTTTTGACCCGTGGAACACGATTTTTTTGGGTAACAGTTGATCCGGATGTCAATAAAATTGTTATAAACAAAGAACTTGAGGAATTACATAACATCGATTTTTCGCAAAATAAAACATTTTTTTATATTTCTTGGGTAAGTCTAAGCAAAAAATGTTCTTACAAGTTTTTTCGTAGGATGCATAGTTTTCGAGATAAACGCAGTGGAACTTTCAAAAAATCGAAAAAGTGCAATTTTTGAACGCAAATAACTTTTTATTAAAAAATAAAATTGTAATTCTGCTGACAGCATTTGAAAGTTTAAATCAAATTATACCGGTTTTAATTCTTTGCATTGCTAAAAATTAATTATTTATTATTAAACAAAGCTATTTGTTTATAAGCCAAAAAATTGTTTATAAGTTTAAAACATTGCTAAGCCCCCTTAAATAATCCGATTTTAATTCTGTAAAGTGTATTAGATAGGTAAAGCACCTCTTTATATGTAAAAAAATTAGACAACTTCTAAATGGTCTACTTTTTGTTCAGAAAGATTTTAAAAAATTTGAACTTTTTTAAAAACATTTAAATTGCAAATTTATTATGCAAAATCTATTAGGTCGATTTTAATGAAATTTGGTACACGGTTTAAGTATGTTACAAAGAATTTCCTAAGCGAATTACTAAGGTTCTAAGTACCACCGAAGTGGTTAAAAACATTGAATAACAACAGGCGTATTTTGCCCCGGGCATATATTAATGTTCCGGGCATATTTGAGAAGGAGCATAAGTAAATTATTATTAACGAAGTTATCACCTTACTTTATCTGCAAAAATTCGAATGCCACCTTTCACATCCAAAAATAGACGTTTTTTCACATATCCTTACTGGTCTATAATAAAAGAGTTATCATAATTGAAATAACTGAAAATAATGTTGTATATCCATAATTAAAAAAAATTCAACTTTTTTTTAATTAGAAAGATGAAATGGCATATTAGAATATAGTTCTTAATTCCAAACAACTTTTCATTATAACAATTTTTAATATTTTGAATAATAAAGCTACTTTACTCTTGAGTAAAATTCATATTTTTTGACATCATATCTCGTATACGGCTTAAAAAAAATGAACTGATGGTTCTATTTTTAATTTAGACCATGCACAACTTTTCACGTTGACGAAGAGAACGTCTATAGTCGTCTAATTTCCATTGATGTAATGTGACACAACGTCAATATACGTTGAATTTTTCCCTATTCTACTTTGCAAAATACATATAGTGTCACAACACTTGCTTATACATTTGACGCAGTGTCCGTCAACGTGTTAATTGGACACACTGTACAAAACAATTATTGTTATTGTTTAAACAAATAATAAACAATTAGCGGCAAAATCTGTGAGTAGAACTTTTTACTTTAACATGTATATAAACTAACAAAATAAGTTTTAGAAAAAGATAATGTTGGTTGAATTGCTCCGAAACAATGCATCTTTTCGTTCTATCTTGACTCTTCTAAAATGCTTCGTATAGATTGCTGAATAGAATTGGGCTTCTTATAACAGGCAATATGATGACTTATATACACATATAAGGATCTCGTAGAACAGTCGTATTATTTAAACGTAAATTAAAACATGGCAACATCGTCGGGCTTCGTATAATGCGTAATCCATATACACTGTGAACGCGTTTATACGAGTGGGCTTCGTAAGACTGTAGGAATAAGACAGTGCTACAATCCCCTTACCCCGTAAACCGCGGGCTTCCATTCATCTGCAGGTTGTAGCGGGCTTCCTATCATTTGTGAGCCATATATATATATATATATATATATATATATATATATATATATATATATATATACATGGATTTTTGATGGCACAAAAATAACAATTTTTATTGATTTTAATTAGACTAATTGTTAAATACTGTATATTTATATTTGTACTTTCCCTGAAGATGATAATAAACATTATCGAAAGCTTGGAATTATTATAAAGAGTTTTCTTTGAGATTGCTGCTACCCCAATATTTCAACCTTGTTTCCTAACTGTTCAGCAAAGATTATATACCTGTTATAATATATATATATATATTGCTCATATAATATATAATATTGCTCATATATATATATATATATATATATATATATATATATCATTGTAATATATATACATATAATCAGCCCAAAACACATTGACTGCATTCCCCAAAATTATTCATTTTGTATTATTAACAGTCACTACATATTAATAATCATATATATATATATATATATATATATATATATATATATATATATATATATATATATATATATATATTGATACATGTATCCATGTGACTTCCAAAGTAGATTCTCGTAATACGTTGTTACTTCATATATACCGTTATGACTTCCGATTTCGGAAGTCACAACGTTTTGCCTATATTTTTACGAATTTGGCTACTAGATGGTATCAGAAGGCTTATATTAAAAATTTCGCTGGAAGTCATATCGTATCATCTAACATACTCATAAGATCAGATTTTAGTTCGACGGTATATCACCAGCGCTAGTGTCCCTCCCGTGCTACTATACAGGTTATGTACACAACGCGTAGCGTCTTCCGTATACCACACCGCTCGGTGTGACTTCCGTTTTTTGGCAACCCTGTGTAACGGTTTCCAGACATTTATCTGTTGTAGATTCGCGGTCCTAATCGTACTTAGTGTTTTGTGTGCCTTTTGTTTTTAAACATGAATAATAGCAGATCTGCTTTACTTTTAAAGTTTTACTTTTAAAGTACTTAGTAAAGCAGATCTGCTTTACTAAGTACAATAAGTGATTATATATCTCTATAATTATATATTTTCTGTACTTATTTCAATCTATAATATTTACTTACCTATTTACTTATATAAATTCATTTTTCTCGTGTTTTTGTTTACTTCCTTTTTTACAATGAACTTCTAATTTAATCTACACTCACCGGCACGAAAAACGGGCACCCTAAAAAAATGGGTAATTTTAATGTTTGGGATTAAAGGGATTTAATGGGATTTAAGTAATGTTTTTAATATGTTATAGCCTTATTATTTAACAATATAGCTATGATAACATTGTTGATAGACAGGTAAATTTTCATTGTATACCGGGTGTACCAATCAAACTGGGTTTTTTTCTCAATTTTCACAACACCCTGTGGAATATTCTAGCCTTTATAAAATATTTAAATTAAAGCCTAACTATAGCTCCAGGTTTTATTAACATTCTGTTTTTTTATTCATTCGCTTACGTTGGATAATAAAAAAGTTAAGGACTTTAACAACTAGCCATGTTCTTTATCGATACAGGTGTTTCTAAATATAAGTGCGACAAATTTTAAGGGGTAATTTCTGCATGAAAAAATAATGATCGTGTGGCAAAATAATTTTATATTTGCAAGCATTTGCGGACGTAGCTTTATCAAGTAAACGATCATTATTTTTTCATGCAAAATTACCCTTTAAAGTTTGTCGCACTTATTTAGAAACACCATGTATTGATAAAGAACATGTTTAATTGTTAAAGTCCCTAACTTTTCTATTATCCCACATAAGCGAATGAATAACAAACAGAACATTAAGAAAACCTGGGGCTATAGTTGGGTTTTAATTTCAATATTGTATAAAGGCTAGAATATTCCACAGAGTGTTGTGAAAATTGAAAAAAAAAACAGTTTGATTGGTACGCCCAGTATACAATGATAATTTACCTGTCTAGAAACAATATTATTACAGCGATATAGTTAAAGGATAAGGCTATAACATATTAAAGAAATACTTAAATCGGAGAATAGGTTTAGGAGATACGAGCCATCAAAAATGACCCATTTTTTGGGGTGCCCGTTTTTCGTGCCAGTGAATGTATCTATTAAATAATCTAAATTATTTTTAAAAATCTTATTAAAAGCTTAAATACAAGAAATGTAGGTAAATGTTCTCATTTAACGAAATTTCCGAAAATTGTGTATTTTTTTGACCCAAGTAGGCTGAAAAATCGATTTTATAGTTATTGTTATTTCGAAAGTAATAAAACTTGTAAAAATTACAAAAAAATTGAATGTACAATTACAATTGAATGGAATTAAATACACGATAAAATGAATCAAGAGCGATAAAAAGTTTAAAGTAATAAATTCTAGTAATAATATAAAATGCAGTAAACTCTCTCTTAAGGGGGTAGGCGCAAAATCTCTGTCCAATGCTATTTTAATACATTTATTTTTTTCGAATCCTGAGAAAACTAATAAATATTTTTTAAAACATACACCCAGAATGAAAGATAACATTATTACGGGGGACCGAAAGTCCCTTAGAATAAAAAAAAGTTTCTTTTGAATGAAATATTCGAAATTAAAAATCACACTAACTTTTCTCTTGTTTTTTCATCCCATTATCTTTATTAAAATAAACATATATTAGGTATATAAGTTATTAAAATAAACATTATATAAGTTTTCTGGGACTTTCTGCCCTCGGTAATAATGTAAGCTTCCATTCTGCGTTTAAATTTTTCAAAAATACTTATTAGTTTTCTCAGAATTCGAAAAAAATTAATGCATTTAATTAGCACTGGACTAAGATTTTGCGCCTATCCCCAACGAGCACCTCCTCTATACGGACGGTATTTAAAACAAAATTAATTTGCCGATATATTGAGCCTGTACTCTTCCGGACAATCCCTTAAAATGATGTGTACCTAAATGAAAAAAAAATACATAGATATTTTTTCCAAATATTTTAGAATACAAAACTACAATATTTATATTTTATTATTTCAAATTAACACAGAGATGACAACGAGTGATATTTAATAACTCTTTACCTTATCAGCAGTAGGTAATAAAAATCTGGTTCTAGTGTGGGATCCGTCATTAAAATATTTTGTGTGTCGGTCATTAAAAGAAATGTGACACCATAACACGTTGCTCTAATAATACGTTAACATTGTTATTATGTTGTGACTAAAAATGTTAACGGAATGTCTGCTTGGCAAAAGAAAACATCGGCACAATATCAATTTTCTTCTTTGATATGTTACCTATGTGTATGCCAAATTTCATGTCAATCTTAAGTGGTTTTTTAAAATTTATGGGTTTTGCAATATTTTACCGTCAGCGAACGGACTAATAGAAGAGGATCCGATATAAGGCCGATCTGCATCGATCTATTTAATGGATAACAATAATTATTGGATATGTAATTTAGTATGTTAACAATTATAAAAAACAAGGGGTGCATGATCTAATTTTCTTCTGACTATAATCAATTAATAATTAATAAATGACTTTTATCTACTCTTTGTCATATTATAATTGATAAATTTTTAGTTTGTGAAAACTGTCATTATAGATAGCAGTGCTTTAAAGTAAGCATGAAGTAACAATGTATTTTAAATGGGATTTACTTTTCTCACTGTTTTTGACACACTTTCATATAATTAAATATTCTTTCTTAATTTTCGCGTTTCATGGTGATGACATCTTCTTTTTCTTCAAGTGCCATCTCCGCGAAGGAGGTCGGCAATCATCATAGCTATTCGGACCTTGGAGACGGCTGCTCTGAAAAGTTCGTTTGATGTACATCCGTACCATTCTCTCAGGTTGCGCAACCACGATATTCTGCGTCTCCCTATGCTTCTTTTTCCTTGAATCTTTCCCTGCATAATGAGTTGGAGCAAGTTGTATCTCTCTCCACGTGTAATATGTCCGAGATATTCCAATTTTCTGGTTTTAATTGTATTTAAGACTTCCATTTCTTTATTCACCTTTCTCAGAACCTCTTTGTTTGTGACGTGTTCTGTCCATGATATTTTTAGAATTCTTCTATATACCCACATCTCGAATGATTCCAGTTTTTTCATTGATGCCGCATTCAAGGTCCAAGCCAACCTTATTCTTAGCTCTAACCTTAGATCTCTTGTGCAGAGCACAAGAGAGGTGATGACATAATGAGCAATAAATTACAAAAAAAAAATTTGACAGTTTTGTGGTTTGAAAGAAATTAGAATTTTTATATGTCACAGTTCTAAGAATAATTCCAGTGACGAAGAGTTACAGTATTTTTATTTGTTTATCGTAGATAAAATATTGTATGAAATTGTGCGTGAAGTACTTTTTGCGAACTTACGCGATGTATAGCACTCACTCCGTTTCATAAATAACTATTTTCATATATTAAAAAAAAAATGTTTCGACCCGGGTAGATATTATTCCAGATTTTCTGATTTGGGCACAGAGTTGGATTGTTGGGTCATATATGGAGAGCAGGTAGCGCAACAACTATAAACTCAATTTTACAATGGAGACCAGGAGTTAGAAGGAGACGCGGAGGAACTAGAATAAATGGTTACAGGAATTAAAGGAAGATTTATATAGGGCAGGAATTAGAGACTAGCAGAAAAACAAAAGAGGATAGAAAGAAATGGAGAAGCATAGTCAATAGTATCGAGTAGCAGATTGGGAAAAATCTGCTCGAAAAAGATGGATCTAGATAGCTTTTTAGCGGGTAATCCCCACCTGGAGGGTTTAGACTTTTAATTTTTTATTACATATTATTATTGGTACATCAAAAATTAAAAGGACGGTGCCTGTAATAAAATCTAAAATATTAAAATTTTCTATAAGTTCAAATTTATTTATTAACATTTTTGATATAATTTTCGTAAATAAATGACTTACTATTAACACTTTTTTAATTAATTCCAATAAATCCATTTTACAGCAATAATAATATATTAGTATTTTTGTAAAATAAATATCAATCATATTATCATAAATAACACAGGTTTACAAAAAAAACTAAATTTCGGACAATTTGACGAAACCATATGACAAGGGGGTTTTTGGAGTGGCTGATCACAAATCCGGGGTCTGCTCACCTCTATCGCGTCAGGTAAAGGTCATTTCAAGGTCAAATCAAGATAAATCGACAGTCGCTCTGAAAAAGTATATTAGGGGGTTCTTGGGGTCGCTGAAGATGAATCCGGAGTCCGCTGACCTCTATCTCGTCTAGTTCAACGTCATTTTAAGGTCAAATCAACATAAATTGACACAATTGCTCTGAAAGTATAGGGAGTTTTGCGGTCGCTGATCATGAAAACTGCGGTCCGTTGAGCTCTACTACGTCATGTAAAGGTCATTTCAAGTTCAAATCAGGAGGAGTTAACAAAATTGATTTGACCTTAAATGGCCTTTACCTGACGTGGTTGAGCTCAACGGGCCCCAGTTTTGTGATCAGGGACCCCAAAAACACCCTAATATACTTTTTCACAGCGATTGTGTTGATTTATCTTGATTTGACCTCGAAATGACCTTCAGCTAGACGTGATAGAGGTCAGTGGATCCTGGATTCGTTATAAGCGACCCCAAAACCCTCCTAATATACTTTTTCAGAGCGACTGTCGATTTATCTTGGTTTGTCCTTGAAATAACCTTTACCTGACGTGATAGAGGTTAGCGAACCCCGGATTCGTAACCAGCGACCCCAAAAACCCCCCTAGTCATATGGTTTCGTCAAATAGTCCGAAATGTATTTTTTTGTAAACCTGTATAATCAAAAGAATATCAATATTTTAATTTAAATAGACAACTTTAAAACACAGACAACTGCATTCACAGTAAAAGTTTCAAAAGATCACACATTACGCTCAAAATAGGAGGCAAATCTAGCAGACGAGTCGTTGTGACTTCCAAAATACGACAACACCGCTGGAAGTGACAACGCGCCTTGAACTACCCTATATATGGAAGCCATAACGTATGCTGTACGCTTCGGTATATACGTATATATATACAAAATTTATTTTGGTAAATCCTTTCCCCTCAATAGGTAGACCCATTTTATAAGCCCCCCTTTTACCAAATACACAATTTTTAAAAAATAATTCCTAGTAGAAAAGGTGGAAGTCGGACAGCCTCTTCTGTATACCGGAAGTCACAACTTAACGTGCATCAATATATATATATATATATATATATATATATATATATATATATATATATATATATATATATATATATATATATATATATAAAGCAGTTAGGTAATATTGACTGACACTATGTAAAATCTTGTTAATTTTGAGGTTGCAGTCATAAATTTCAGGGGGCAGGATAAGTAAAACTCTTAGTTATTATCAAGCTTTCGCAAAATTTATTTGCTTCTTCAAGATATGCTAAAAAAGTTTTAGTAAATACAATGAAATTAAGACGATAAGAAATATTGTACATAAAAGCATAAAAAACTTACAACGTGAGGTTAATCCATTAAATTTTTGGCGTACATAACAAAAAAATATATAAAATTCTTAATCTAATTTCCAATCTTCTACAATGCCTTAATTTTAGATAATTTAAAAAGAGAAAAATAATTTGACAATTTAATTTGAAATTTAGTATGTCAAAAAGACATTTGTATCTGTTTATTATATTTTATTTTAAGTTGCTAATAACTAGTTTTTTATTATTTCTTATCTGCCTACTTATTATAGAATTTATGGATATAAGTAATTTGTAAAATATTAGTTTTAGCAATAAAGTGGCGCCAAATTTGAAAATTTAATTTTGAATTTAGTCAGGCAATTTAGTATTTTTAAATTAAAATATTAGTTTTCGTAAGATAGAATGTAATTATAGATGGTGCTTAGTTTATCTATGTCAGTTTTTTTATTGACACATTGATATTTGTTGATGCATACCATTTCGAGAAATTCCCTTTTAATTAAGTTGTTTTCATGTTTTAGGATCGTTGTTTCATTAAAATTGAATGAATGATTTTTACTGATTGCATGATCTATTAATGCACATGTATTTTTGTTAAGTCTGAGGTCGCTTTTATGTGATGTTAGTCTGCCTATTAGATTTCTGGATGTGTGTCCGATGTATGATTTATGACAACTTCCGCATGGTATATTGTAAACTACATTTGAGCTTTCCATAATGCTAATAGGAGTTTTAGTTTTTGTATACAATGATGCCAATGTTTTTAAATTTTTAATTGTAATTTTAATTTGAGAATAGTTTGAAAATACTTTAGTTAGTTTAGGTGTTAATATTGGTATATAAGGTTTTTATATTTTATATTGGTATATATTTTTATATTGGTATATATATTTTCAAACTATTCTCAAATTAAAATTACAATTAAAAATATAAAAACATTGGCATCATTGTATACAAAAACTAAAACTCCTATTAGCATTATGGAAAGCTCAAATGTAGTTTAAAATATACCATGCGGAAGTTGTCATAAATCATACATCGGACACACATCCAGAAATCTAATAGGCAGACTAACATCACATAAAAGCGACCTCAGACTTAACAAAAATACATGTGCATTAATAGATCATGCAATCAGTAAAAATCATTCATTCAATTTTAATGAAACAACGATCCTAAAACATGAAAACAACTTAATTAAAAGGGAATTTCTCAAAATGGTATGCATCAACAAATATCAATGTGTCAATAAAAAAACTGACATAGATAAACTAAGCACCATCTATAATTACATTCTATCTTACGAAAACTAATATTTTAATTTAAAAATACTAAATTGCCTGACTAAATTCAAAATTAAATTTTCAAATTTGGCGCCACTTTATTGCTAAAACTAATATTTTACAAATTACTTATATCCATAAATTCTATAATAAGTACGCAGATAAGAAATAATAAAAACTAGTTATTAGCAACTTCAAATAAAATATAATAAACAGATACAAATGTCTTTCTGACATACTAAATTTCAAATTAAATTGTCAAATTATTTTTCTCTTTTTAAATTATCTAAAATTAAGGCATTGTAGAAGATTAGAAATTAGATTAAGAATTTTATATATTTTTTTGTTATGTACGCCAAAAATTTAATGGATTAACCTCACGTTGTAAGTTTTTTATGCTTTTATGTACAATATTTTTTATCGTCTTAATTTCATTGTATTTACTAAAACTTTTTTAGCATATCTTGAAGAAGCAAATAAATTTGGCGAAAGCTTGATAATAACTAAGAGTTTTACTTATCCTGCCCCCTGAAATTTATGACTGCAACCTCAAAATTAACAAGATTTTATATATATATATATATATATATATATATATATATATATATATATATATATATATATATTATTAATTTGGTTTCTTGGGTTTAGGTTCATAAAAGAAGAGATGGCTATGATGTTATGTCATATTTATTCGACGTTTCGGTTGGATATCCATGCCTTTTTCAAGAATTATTATTACATGACTAAAAAAACAATTCATCAACGATATAATACTAAAATTTAATAAAAGATTTTGACTTACCCTGCATGCAAAGTTGGTAGTGAAACAGAAATACATAAATAGATAAATATACGTCACAAAATAAAACAATGGTAAAAAATAGGAATACACCCACTAGTCATTACGTTTAAATTATAATGTGTAAAAATTAGTGTGATGTGTTATCGATGTTTGAAACATCAATTAAATAATTAATTGATTTCGCATCATGGGCGTGCTAAATTTTCTTTTGTATAGTTCAAATTAAGTTAAAATAAATTTGGTTTAAATTTTGGACATCCTTCTTGTCATTTATGGCATTGTTGTTCTTTTTTATTTCTATAGACTCCAGGAGCTCCCTCTTTTTTTTGTGATGTTCGGTTTTTAAGATTTTGGTGTTGTCAAAATCAAATTTATGTTTCTTCCCACTTTTTAGTGGGAATAAAAATGAAACAAATAATACCTATAAATAGAAACAGAAACAGAGAAAAACGCATGATGAACAAGCTAGTCAGGTTACAAACAGAAGAAGAAAAAAAGGTATACCAGTTGACACTTAACAAGAAACTGGAACTTATTACAGAAAATGACAATGTAGAACAAACATGGGACTTAATTAAAAATACTTTAAAAGCCGTAGCAGATGATACTGACAAGCCAATCAAGAAACAACAAAAGGCATGGTTCGACGATGAATGCAAACTAGAAATAGAGAAACGGAACAAGCTACGATTAGAAAGTCTAAGACTGAAATCAAAAACAGCGAAAATATTCTTTTGTATAGTTCAAATTAGGTTAAAATAAATTTGGTTTAAATTTTGGACATCCTTCTTGTCATTTATGGCATTGTTGTTCTTTTTTATTTCTATAGACTCCAGGAGCTCCCTCTTTTTTTTGTGATGTTCGGTTTTTAAGATTTTGGTGTTGTCAAAATCAAATTTATGTTTCTTCTCGTTTTCGTGTTTTGTGAGGGCCGTTGAGTTATTTTTGTCGTATTTTTGCGAACGTATTCTTGAGTTGAGTAGCTGGCTGGTTTGTCCAATGTATACCCCATCGCAATCTGTGCAAGGGATTTCATATACCACGTGCGATTTTTTTAATTGAGGGGTTTTTGTTTTTAGTTGTGTGAAATTCCTTTTCAGTAGATTGTACCCTTTATGAGCAACTGTGATGTTGTGCTTAGATAGAAGATTTGCAAGCTGTTCTGATAACCCCTTTATATAAGGAAGAGATGTGTAATTCTTCTTTACCTTGTTAGTTTTGTTGTTATTCTGGTTATTGTAGAATGTATGTAGTCGCGACTTAAAAGTGTTTTCTATGAGTTGATGGGGATAAGAATTAAGTGTCAGTGCTGTTTTTGCCTTTTTTATGGCCTGAGGTCTGTTGATAGGGTCGGACAGTTTGATGGCTCTATCGGCGAGGCCGATAACTACTGATTTCTTTTGGGACAGGGGATGATGAGAGTTGAAATTCAGATATCTCGACGACCAGGTTTTTTTGGTGTACCATGAAGTGGATATGATGCTATTTTCTCTATGTAAAGTCAGGTCCAGAAAATTGATTTGACAATTTTTTTCCATTTCCAATGTAAACTTTAGTTTTGGGTGGAAGTTATTAAATTCGTTTAACAAAATATCCATTTTATCCTCTGGTGCTGCAGTCAAACAGTCATCTATATAACGGTAGAAAAAAGGTATATCGAAATCTATTTTATGTAGGACAATTTCTTCTAAGTGCTCTAAAACTAGTTGAGCGATAGCACTAGATATGCTAGCACCCATAGCACATCCATCTGTTTGTTGGAAGAATGGATGTGCTATGGGTGCTAGCATATCTAGTGCTATCGCTCAACTAGTTTTAGAGCACTTAGAAGAAATTGTCCTACATAAAATAGATTTCGATATACCTTTTTTCTACCGTTATATAGATGACTGTTTGACTGCAGCACCAGAGGATAAAATGGATATTTTGTTAAACGAATTTA
Source organism: Diabrotica virgifera virgifera (assembly GCF_917563875.1). Classification (NCBI taxonomy): domain Eukaryota; kingdom Metazoa; phylum Arthropoda; class Insecta; order Coleoptera; family Chrysomelidae; genus Diabrotica; species Diabrotica virgifera. Next base: position 96,809,747 of record NC_065451.1, on the reverse strand, counting down.
ATAACTTCCACCCAAAACTAAAGTTTACATTGGAAATGGAAAAAAATTGTCAAATCAATTTTCTGGACCTGACTTTACATAGAGAAAATAGCATCATGGTACACCATGGCACTTCATGGTACACCAAAAAAAACCTGGTCGTCGAGATATCTGAATTTCAACTCTCATCATCCCCTGTCCCAAAAGAAATCAGTAGTTATCGGCCTCGCCGATAGAGCCATCAGACTGTCCGACCCTATCAACAGACCTCAGGCCATAATCCAACTGGAGGTAAAGCGACGCCACTGTCCAGACAACAACACAAAAATAGGTGTTCCGATATTTAATTCGTTATCGGGTAATATCGAACTAAATTGGTGAAAAATTTTAGTGAAAGTGGTATTTAACGGGTAAGGTAGACTCAGAATTATTATTGGTTGTAAAAGAAACTGTTCTACGACGAATAACGTGATTTTTTAACAGTGGGACCAGTGGGTAGAGGTTAGTTATCCGCAAGGTTGAATTGTAACTAACTTCTGGCGCTAGCTGTGCGAAGCTGTGTAGGCAACCAGTAATTCACACCGAACCCAGTGACGTGGGAACTAGTAAGTACAAATTGTGAGAGTACTTTCTAAAGATTAGGCATCCAGTATTACAGTAGCATACGTTTTAAATTGAATTTAGCTTTATATTTTGATAAACTCCATTAATGTTGAAACTAATTATCAATAATTAAAAGAACGAAAGTTAACAAAAACTGTTAAAATTTGTAAATATTGGTAGACCTGTAGAGGTGGGAACGAATAATTTTAAAAGTTACAAAATAACTACAATAAGAATTGATATAATTAATTATTAAAAATAGAATAATAATTTTTTTTTAATTACTAAAAATACACAGAAATTGCTACACTGTGAGAAACGGCAATTTTTTAAAGGGGCGACCTGGATACCAGTTTCTATCGCGGTATACCTAATCAAAATGTATGATTCCGATGACTCAACTACAGCAGATGAATCAGGAAAAAGAAAAGCTACAGATGTCTTGGATGCTTTTCAACAATCTAAAAAAACCACCAGATCTCCAAAGAAAGATGACGGTTCCAACAAAGAAATGCTAACGCAAATTATGTCTATGTTAAAAAATCTTAAAGAGGACACAGAAGAAATAAGAAAACAACAAAAAGAACAAGATAAGAAAATGAAGGAGATTTCCGAGGAACTAAAAGAACTCAAAAAAGAACAGATTGAAAATAAAAACGAAATATCAGCAATGAAGAATAATAATGAAAAAATGTTAAAAGAAATTAATAATTTGCAGAAAGAAATAATGAGTTGCAACGAGAGAATTCAATACCTTGAAAGCGACAAAAGAAGGAAAAATATAGTTATACAAGGCATCCCGATAACTACAAATAATCCAAAGGTATTAAGAGATTCAGTAAAAAATTTTATCGACAAGGAAATGGGTATAGAAGTAAAAATAAATGAAGCAAGGAAATTGGGAGATAAAATATACTTAGTCGAACTGGATAGCAAATACGAAAAGATGAAAATAATGAAAAACATACATAAACTCAAAGAACTGCCGAACCGCATATACATAAATGATGATCTAACAAAACGTGAAAGAGAAATACAATCCAAAATTAGAGCAACTGCTAAAGAAGAGAAGACCAAAGGGAAAATTGCTAAGGTGGGATATCAAAAGTTAATTTTGGATAATGAGGTATGGAAATGGAACAGAGAAAGAGAAAAGTTAAAAAGAGTAAATTATAACCCCTCAAAAAACTAATAAGCAATAACGGACAGAACAATACTATAAAGACGACACGGCAAAGAAAAAGGAGACAAGAGGGAAACGACGAAACAAAAAAGAAAACAATAAAATCAAACGAAGTAATACGTATGGCGACATGGAATATAAGAGGAAGTCACAAAGAAGGAAAATTAAAACAAATGGTACTTGAACTTAAAAGATACAGTTTTCAGATTGTCGCATTACAAGAAACAAAGCAATTAGGGCAATACAGTCAGGAAATAGAAGATTACTTATTCTTTAATAGTGGAGGGCAAAATAGAATGCTGGGTACAGGCTTTTTAATACATAAAAACTTTAGAGCATCAATTGTCGAATTCAGAGCAATATCCGATAGACTGAGTGTTCTTAGAGTAAAGGGAAAATTCCAAAAAATTTCATTTGTAAATATTCATGCACCTTCGGAAGAAAAAGAAATAGAGGTAAAGGAAGAGTTTTATAACCTACTGGACCAAGTATATGAAAGCATCCCCAAATATGATCTCAAAATAGTCCTTGGAGATACCAATGCCAAAATAGGTAGAGAGGACATATTTAAGCCTACTATAGGAAAATACAGCTTGCATCCAACAACGAATCACAATGGACACATGCTCATCGACTTTGCAAGAGAAAAAAACCTTTTAATAAAAAGTACCTACTTCCAGAGAAAGGAAATACACAAGGGCACTTGGAGATCGCCGGACGGTCAAACGGTAAACCAAATAGACCATGTTTTAATAGAGAAGGATGTAGAAAAAAGCATAATGCATATACGTACATATAGAGGGCCAGATATAGATTCAGACCACTTTTTAGTGGGAATAAAAATGAAACAAATAATACCTATAAATAGAAACAGAAACAGAGAAAAACGCATGATGAACAAGCTAGTCAGGTTACAAACAGAAGAAGAAAAAAAGGTATACCAGTTGACACTTAACAAGAAACTGGAACTTATTACAGAAAATGACAATGTAGAACAAACATGGGACTTAATTAAAAATACTTTAAAAGCCGTAGCAGATGATACTGACAAGCCAATCAAGAAACAACAAAAGGCATGGTTCGACGATGAATGCAAACTAGAAATAGAGAAACGGAACAAGCTACGATTAGAAAGTCTAAGACTGAAATCAAAAACAGCGAAAATATTCTTTTGTATAGTTCAAATTAAGTTAAAATAAATTTGGTTTAAATTTTGGACATCCTTCTTGTCATTTATGGCATTGTTGTTCTTTTTTATTTCTATAGACTCCAGGAGCTCCCTCTTTTTTTTGTGATGTTCGGTTTTTAAGATTTTGGTGTTGTCAAAATCAAATTTATGTTTCTTCTCGTTTTCGTGTTTTGTGAGGGCCGTTGAGTTATTTTTGTCGTATTTGTGCGAACGTATTCTTGAGTTGAGTAGCTGGCTGGTTTGTCCAATGTATACCCCATCGCAATCTGTGCAAGGGATTTCATATACCACGTGCGATTTTTTTAATTGAGGGGTTTTTGTTTTTAGTTGTGTGAAATTCCTTTTCAGTAGATTGTACCCTCTATGAGCAACTGTGATGTTGTGCTTAGATAGAAGATTTGCAAGCTGTTCTGATAACCCCTTTATATAAGGAAGAGATGTGTAATTCTTCTTTACCTTGTTAGTTTTGTTGTTATTCTGGTTATTGTAGAATGTATGTAGTCGCGACTTAAAAGTGTTTTCTATGAGTTGATGGGGATAAGAATTAAGTGTCAGTGCTGTTTTTGCCTTTTTTATGGCCTGAGGTCTGTTGATAGGGTCGGACAGTCTGATGGCTCTATCGGCGAGGCCGATAACTACTGATTTCTTTTGGGACAGGGGATGATGAGAGTTGAAATTCAGATATCTCGACGACCAGGTTTTTTTGGTGTACCATGAAGTGGATATGATGCTATTTTCTCTATGTAAAGTCAGGTCCAGAAAATTGATTTGACAATTTTTTTCCATTTCCAATGTAAACTTTAGTTTTGGGTGGAAGTTATTAAATTCGTTTAACAAAATATCCATTTTATCCTCTGGTGCTGCAGTCAAACAGTCATCTATATAACGGTAGAAAAAAGGTATATCGAAATCTATTTTATGTAGGACAATTTCTTCTAAGTGCTCTAAAACTAGTTGAGCGATAGCACTAGATATGCTAGCACCCATAGCACATCCATCTGTTTGTTGGAAGAATGGATGTGCTATGGGTGCTAGCATATCTAGTGCTATCGCTCAACTAGTTTTAGAGCACTTAGAAGAAATTGTCCTACATAAAATAGATTTCGATATACCTTTTTTCTACCGTTATATAGATGACTGTTTGACTGCAGCACCAGAGGATAAAATGGATATTTTGTTAAACGAATTTAATAACTTCCACCCAAAACTAAAGTTTACATTGGAAATGGAAAAAAATTGTCAAATCAATTTTCTGGACCTGACTTTACATAGAGAAAATAGCATCATGGTACACCATGGCACTTCATGGTACACCAAAAAAAACCTGGTCGTCGAGATATCTGAATTTCAACTCTCATCATCCCCTGTCCCAAAAGAAATCAGTAGTTATCGGCCTCGCCGATAGAGCCATCAGACTGTCCGACCCTATCAACAGACCTCAGGCCATAAAAAAGGCAAAAACAGCACTGACACTTAATTCTTATCCCCATCAACTCATAGAAAACACTTTTAAGTCGCGACTACATACATTCTACAATAACCAGAATAACAACAAAACTAACAAGGTAAAGAAGAATTACACATCTCTTCCTTATATAAAGGGGTTATCAGAACAGCTTGCAAATCTTCTATCTAAGCACAACATCACAGTTGCTCATAAAGGGTACAATCTACTGAAAAGGAATTTCACACAACTAAAAACAAAAACCCCTCAATTAAAAAAATCGCACGTGGTATACGAAATCCCTTGCACAGATTGCGATGGGGTATACATTGGACAAACCAGCCAGCTACTCAACTCAAGAATACGTTCGCACAAATACGACAAAAATAACTCAACGGCCCTCACAAAACACGAAAACGAGAAGAAACATAAATTTGATTTTGACAACACCAAAATCTTAAAAACCGAACATAACAAAAAAAAGAGGGAGCTCCTGGAGTCTATAGAAATAAAAAAGAACAACAATGCCATAAATGACAAGAAGGATGTCCAAAATTTAAACCAAATTTATTTTAACTTAATTTGAACTATACAAAAGAAAATTTAGCACGCCCATGATGCGAAATCAATTAATTATTTAATTGATGTTTCAAACATCGATAAAACATCACACTAAGTTTGACACATTATAATTTAAACGTAATGACTAGTGGGTGTATTCCTATTTTTTACCATTGTTTTATTTTGTGACGTATATTTATCTATTTATGTATTTCTGTTTCACTACCAACTTTGCATGCAGGGTAAGTCAAAATCTTTTATTAAATTTTAGTATTATATCGTTGATGAATTGTTTTTTTAGTCATGTAATAATAATTCTTGAAAAAGGCATGGATATCCAGCCGAAACGTCGAATAAATATGACATAACATCATAGCCATCTCTTCTTTTATGAACCTAAACCCAAGAAACCAAATTAATAAAATATATTAAGGTTCAAGAATCTAACTCAAACTATATATATATATATATATATATATATATATATATATATATATATATATATATATATATGTTATATGTGAAAATAGTCACCTTGAACCACTCAAGGGTTACCGACTCTTTGGTTTCGCAATATCAGTTCCTATTTCATCATCCTTCCAGCAAGCGTTCCCATAGAGATAGCTGACCATGCATGGACGTCAACCTCTGACCAAAGCTGGCCTTTCGTGGGAAATGCCGACACCACAGTTTGTAGGAAGATTATAAATTTAGTACTTTAACATTATTGTATCACTCGTCATTTTAGTTTCTCGCTAGGAACATATTTGCATTATATAATTTTATTTACTTCAATTTATCATAGAACAAAGTATAAGTGTAATTTGTGAAATAAATCTTTTTTAAAAAGTCAATTAAGAAGTTAGTGATTTAACATTTGGCGCAGTCAGTAGGATCCGGTCAACGTTGTTAGAACAAGAAAACTCACTAGCAACGGCGGATCCTTATCCCTCAACGGAAAAAGAACCTAGAGCCGTCCTCATTCAACTGGATACTACGGAAGGAACACCTGGTGAAGCCCCTGGTAGCAGATCCCGTTAGAAAACAAGACGTCCTCGATGTTTCTGTTAATGTAAGTTATTGATTCATCCCGTTTTAATATTTTAACATTTGCAAGCATACCGTACATACATCAAACTATTTTTTTTCAATTTTAATCTTGACTATACAGTAAGTCAAGCCAAGTTGATTATCTAATAAGGAAATATTTTTATTACATACTTTTATTATTTTACCATTTTTATTTACGCATTTAATTGATTTCATATTATATTTTCGCCGATATTTTACTTTATTTTACCTGATTTTACCATATTTTACTTGATTCTTAATATATTTTACATGATTTTTACCATATCTACTTGATTTTACCATATTTTACTATATTTTACCTTATTTTATTTTACCATATTTTACTTTTCGTATTTTGAATATTTTGTTTTTATACTTCCACTGACTTATTATTATCAAAATGCCTGAAACACGTTCACAAACCCAAGCTGAAATTGAACCCTACAAACTTTCAGAAATATTTTCCATAATTCCTGAATTCGAAGGAGACCCAATCTCTCTCCCCTCATTTTTAGACGCATGTGATTGCGCAATTAGAATGACTTCGGGAGACCAACGTATCTTATTAACGATTCACATTAAAAATAAACTAAGAGGTAAAGCAGCTCAATTAATAAACTCTAGAAAACCAAGTTCTTATACAGACATAAAAAATTTACTAAACCTTCATTTCGGAGATAGTAGAGATCTCACTTCTTTAATCCATGATCTACAAAGACTTCGACAGTTATCAAATGAATCACCCTTAACCTTTTTCAACAGACTACAAGTTCTAAATGCAAAAATGCACGCTTCAATCCAAAAATCAGACCTAACACAAGACCAAAAGAAAGCCCAATGCACGTTAATTGACTCTATGGCTTTGAATACTCTTTTAACTGGACTAGAACCCCGATTAGGACAAATCATTAGGGCTAGTAACCCTCCTGATCTTATTGCAGCTAGTAACCGTATCAGACGTGAACTTCAGTTGTCGTATTTCGAAACACAAAAATCAAATAAAGATAACCAAAATAATCCAAAACCTTCCCAACCGATGAGAAGAACCTCATCTAATTTTTCTAAATGCACAATTTGTGGACGAATTGGCCATCTAAGTAGCGAATGCCGCTCCTCACGTTTTCCTTCTTACCAAAATCAATATAATGGTAGACCACAAAACTACCAAAATAATCAAAATCAATACTCTTCCAACCAGTATAACAATAGACCACAAAACTATCAAGGTAATCCAAACCAATACTCTTCCAATCAACAAAATTTAAACCCACAGAGATCGACTTTCCCTTCTCAAAATCAACCGCAAAATCGCCCCTCTGTTATTCAGAGAAATCCAAATTTTCAAAATTTTCAGCAAAGAGCCCATGTCTTTAATGAATACCCTGATGATCTCGTAGAATCTTATGGAGATTATTATACAGAAAATGATCTCCAAACTGACTATTTTTACGATTATACCAATGATACACCTGAATATACAAATGATACCCCTTATTACACCAATGATACACCTGATACAGAAAATTATCAGGATTTTCTTTCGCTACCCAATCAGAACCATCCTCCAGTACATACGAATCTTTCAACCGATATCATGAACGTACAACAACAAATCCAAGCCCTCAATTTGGACAATTTCGATCCAAATGTGAATTTCCCCGAACAGAAATTCCTGTAAGCCCCTTTCACACAATGAGCTCTAAAAACGTATATTATATCAATGACGCTACGAATACTTTTAAACTTCTAATTGACACCGGTGCAGGAATTACAGTTTTCAAAGAGAATACTGCACGAAATTATCATAACCGATCCCCAGAAAATGTTACCATTCAAGGCATAACCGACGAAAAACTCTTAATTACAGAATCTGTCCTTATTCCTTTTACCGATGATAACCCCCACAAAGTTTTCATTTTTAACTTAGACATTGACTTTGACGGAATAATAGGCCTAGATTTCCTAGACCATTACGAATGTGTAATAGACCTTAAAACCAGACAACTTCATACAAACTTCAAAACCCTTACCCTGCATAAAGTTGGACAAGATACACATAAACCCACAGAAAATACTCCGGTGACATTTCCTACAGAGATAATACCTCCAAATAATTTTCAAACATCCGAAATCAAACACAAACATTAAAGCTCAACAAAATAACAGCTTACTTCACGAAAACACTCATGACCAACAAAACCACATCCCAAGACCAGAGAAAAAACGAATAAAAGAAAAAATAAACCAAATTTCTATTGATAGCCGAACAGAACAAATATTTAAATTAAAATGCAACCTATCTAATACAGACGCAATACTGTCATCCCAAGAAATAGAAAAAGTTCGAATTCCTCACGCATTAGTCCATGTAGACGAAAATGGAGACTTTTTAACTTCTGTCATTAATGCTAACGCAATGCCAAAAGTAATCGAATTTTCGAATATTTCCATCGAACCTATAGAAAACTTGGAGACAATCTTCACCTACGACGAAAATCACTGCGAACATCCAATTATAGACAGAGAACAAATAATTAAAGAACAACTGAGAATTGACCATTTAAACTCAGAAGAAAAAGAACAAATTCTAAACATTTGTACGGAATTTTCAGATATATTTTACGTAGAAGGTGACAAGCTGACATTCACGAACGAAGTTAAACATGCAATCGAAACGAACAACGCGAAACCGATATACACGAAATCTTACAGATATCCGCAGGTTCACAAAGAAGAAGTCAAGACACAAACCAAAAAAATGCTAGAACAAGGAATAATTCGGCATTCAGTAAGTGCCTGGTCGAGTCCAGTGTGGGTGGTACCCAAAAAACTTGACGCATCTGGCAAACAGAAATGGAGAGTCGTTATTGACTATCGTAAACTCAATGAAGTTACAACAGAAGACCGTTATCCACTTCCACAAATTTCAGAATTGTTGGACCAACTTGGAAAATGTCAGTACTTTACAACATTAGATTTGGCGTCCGGATTCCACCAAATTGAAATTGATCCAAAAGATATCCAAAAAACAGCCTTTTCAGTTGACAACGGACATTACGAATTTGTTCGTATGCCTTTCGGATTAAGGAATGCTCCTTCCACATTTCAACGAGTAATGGATAACATCCTCTTAGGAATTCAGAACGAAAGATGTTTAGTATATATGGACGATATAATCATCTATTCAGCCACCATTGACGAGCACATATCACGACTGACAGAAGTATTTAAAAGATTAAGGAAGGCAAATCTGAAGATACAACCAGATAAATGTGAATTCTTAAGAAAAGAAGTCGCATACTTAGGACACATCGTAACAGAACATGGAGTAAAAACAAATCCTGACAAAGTATCATGCATAAAAAGTTTCCCAGAACCCAAGACAACTAAAGAAATAAAATCATTTTTAGGCTTAGTAGGTTACTACCGTAGATTTATACCGAATTTTGCCAAAATTTCCAAACCACTGACTAAATTACTTCAAAAAGATGTCCCTTTTGTTTTTAATACAGAATGTAAAGAAGCATTCAACGATCTTAAAAATATTCTAATGACAGACCCAATTCTCATATATCCAAATTTTGAAGAACCCTTTTTGCTCACTACTGACGCTAGTGCTTTCGCAATTGGAGCCGTTTTGTCACAAGGCCCATTAGGAAAAGATCTGCCAATCGCTTATGCCTCAAGAACATTATGCAGTGCAGAAACCAAATATTCCACAATAGAAAGAGAATTGCTAGCCATAGTATGGGCAGTAAAACATTTCAGACCATATCTTTTCGGTCGCAAGTTTACTCTTATTACTGATCATCGACCTCTTACATGGCTATTTTCAATTAAAGACCCAGGAAGCCGTCTAGCACGTTGGCGCCTAAAACTTGAAGAATATAATTACAAAATAGAGCACCATTCAGGAAAAATCAACAGAAACGCAGATGCACTCTCACGAATAAAAATAAACCATTTTAAGGAATGTGCAGACTTTCAATCAAAACTTGTCCTGCACGCATCTAACGAAGATGAAACAGATACCCAAGAAGACGAAGAAGAAGAAGAGGACACAGAAGAAGGAATAGAAAAGATGTCCGAAGAATTCGAAAAGTTTCTCGAATTATATAGAACAAAATCCATTATCGATTACTCCAAAGTAGAAACGTCAAATGCAGAACTGTTAGATAAATCTCATAAGAATATCGTTACCTTTTTCTGGCAGAATAAACTTGAGGACCTGCACGAAAAAATAATGGGTGACATATTTGAAGAAAATATAGAATACAGTAACCGAAGGATCAATATCGTATCTAGCAAAACCGTAAAAGATCGGAAATATTTCATTATCCCATTACCTTTCGATCCACAAAGAGTAATGTCATACTTATTTCTCATACTTTATGCGAACCAGGAACAATTTGACGAATCAAAGACCTATTGCATAGAAAATAATCTCGAACTTCCCATCTTAGAAATATTTTCCTACATATTTGCAGACAAAGAACTTAAATTAAAAATCTGCCAAAATGTAATTAAACAGGCAAGTGAAGACGAAACCCCACAAATCCTAGAACATTACCATTGTGGCAAGAATAACTTGCACAGAGGAATAAACGAAACTGTTAGACGTATAAAAGAAAAATATAATGGGAAAAACTTAGCAAAAGATGTCGAAAAATATATAAAAGCCTGTGAAATTTGCCAAAAGGTTAAAATTTACAGAAAAAATCTAAGTGGACCGTTAGTTATAACGGAAACTCCGAAAACGCCATTTGAAAGAATCAACATAGACATATTTGAATATCCCACTAGAAACTATGCATTAACCATTAGAGATGAACTAACTAAATTTACTCAAGCATACCCTTTAACCGATAAGAAAGCAGTCACCGTAGCGAGTACACTCCTTTTATTTTTCCAACATTACGGAACACCCTTAAGAATACATTGTGACTGTGGTCGAGAATTCGAAAATGCCATAATTAAAGATCTATGCAACCTCTATGAAATAAAATTAACATTTTCTAGTGTAAGTCATCCACAATCCAATGGATCTGTAGAAAGATTCCATGCCACACTATCAGAAATGACCCGAGCAAATAAATCCGAAAATCCCAATGATCACCCATTCGTGATCCTCCCTTATGCAGTGATATGTTACAATAATACAAAAAACAAAACACACGGTTTCACGCCGTACGAACTAGTCTTTGGACACACTGCAGGACGACCACCAGAAACACTATATAATCAAAAAAGCCTAATTAGCAAATACGTTAGAGACCTTAATAACCGTATGGAATACTTTTATAAAGTAGCCAGAGAGAAGACAGAAAGAGCAAAAGAAAAAGCTAAAGTAAGATTTGATGAAAATATTTCATCACAACGCCCTGACTTTAAAATTGGTGACAAGGTATACGTAAAAGAATCCCAAATAAAATCAAAATCTGAAAATTTATTTAATGGACCTTTTCAAATTCAAGAATTATTTACAAATTCTGCCATTATCCTAAATCCCCAAACGAATCAAACTTCTAAAGTAAATTTTGACAGACTAAAACCATACTTTGAATAAATTTCTTCTTTACAGATTCTATGGACTACTTTCACTCGCCTACTCCCAATTTCACCTCTCTCCCATAAATAATACAGTCGGAATCTTCTATCACGAAGAAGGTACCATTCGAATATCTAATGATAAATGGACATTACTTGTTTACAAGGAATTGCTCCCTATAAAACTGCTATATCCAACAACGACAAAATTTTAGAAAACTTGCTAGATAAATTTACAAATGCCGATACACCAAGAAAACTTGCATTTCAATCTGAGGTACAAACACATATTAGTTTGATAAGACAAATTTCAAATTCCGTAAATTTAAAATATAGAGAAGTAATTGCCGACACACGAGCCTATAATCCACGCCAAAAACGAGGATTAATCAATGGTATTGGAACCTTATGGAAATCTATTAGTGGAAATTTAGACGCATCAGACGGTGAATATTTCAATCAATGTATAAATAGGATCACTAGAGATGAAAATCAAATAGAAGCACTCTTAAAAAATCAAATCTCTGTTACAACTTCTGTCAGAAAATCTTTTAACACCACTATCCAAAAATTACAAATAGACGAACAAACTTTTAACAAAGACCTACACGATAACGAAACTACTCTTATAGACATTGCTGACGACATCTCATTTTACCGTGCACAATTACAAACCTTAAATTTGTGTGAATCGTTAATGGAAAGCTACATATTTTTAGAAAATTATCTGAATGACATTTTGAATGCCATCACTTTTTCTCGATTGCAAATTTTACACAGTTCAATCATTATCTTATATCTTTACAAAATAATGTATTACCATTGCCCATCTATACCTCAAATATAGCCCAGTATATTGATATAATAAAGCTTCAAGCATATCAACTGGATTCAAAAATTGTATTCGTCCTAGAAATCCCACTAGTCGACCCCGAAATCTATACCTTATACCACTTATATTCGATACCAATATTAGATAATCAAAGTGGTCTTTTTCATACACTTTCTACAATACATAAGTATATAGCGCGAGATGATGATTCAATTTCGTATGTATTACCCCGAAACACAGAAGAATGCAAATCAATTAGTCCAAACCAAAAAATGTGCACAGATATTCTTCCCTATCCAATAGACAGCGATACTATCTGTGAAGCCCAGTTATTGAAACCAGTTAGCGTCCTACCAAAAACTTGTCAGATGTCAACGTTTTTAGCACAAGATTACAATGTGCAGGAAATTGACCGAAATTTATGGTTAATAACATTATCCGATCCATTACCAATTACGATTAAGTGTGCAAGAAAAGACATCAGTACACAGACAATCAGAGTAAACACAATTCTAAGATTACTACCCGAATGTACAGCATTTATTGGAAGTACCAGAGTTCACGCCAGAGATCAAATCGATAAATATCCAAATATAACCTACAGAAGTCATCCAGTTAATGTCCCATACAGATGTTGTGACCATTTCGAAGGAAGAAACCACATACCAAATTTGAAACCATTAAAACTCAATAAGATCAATACAGACGATTTAAACATTGCACAACACAAGTTGGACCAATATTCAGAAGAACTCGACCGAATCATGAACCAACCATTCATCGAAGAACATTTGCCTTGGTTCACTATATTGTCTTTATCATTAATTATCATTCTAGTTTTTGCATACATCTTCTGCAAATGTAGACGCAAAAGATTTCCAAGACTTGCCATGAACTATCCGCAGGACTCACCTCCACCTTCACCACATCGCAGCAGTTCCATTAAAGAAAAACTTAAAGGATTAACCTTTAAAAGAAGACCAGATGTAAGCCCAGAAAATGAAGAAATATCAGAAACCCCAATTGAACTTTAAAAGTCGAAGCAAGGCATCGACTTTTCACTAATGAGGGGAGCTGTTATATGTGAAAATAATCACCTTGAACCACTCAAGGGTTACCGACTCTTTGGTTTCGCAATATCAGTTCCTATTTCATCATCCTTCCAGCAAGCGTTCCCATAGAGATAGCTGACCATGCATGGACGTCAACCTCTGACCAAAGCTGGCCTTTCGTGGGAAATGCCGACACCACAGTTTGTAGGAAGATTATAAATTTAGTACTTTAACATTATTGTATCACTCGTCATTTTAGTTTCTCGCTAGGAACATATTTGCATTATATAATTTTATTTACTTCAATTTATCATAGAACAAAGTATAAGTGTAATTTGTGAAATAAATCTTTTTTAAAAAGTCAATTAAGAAGTTAGTGATTTAACATATATATAGTTTACAAATTGATGTTTGTACCGTCCAACGGTTTTATGTCAAAATTATGTTGTTTCTTTTTAATAAACAAGGTTTAAAAAAAATATTTGTTTTAAGTTAGTAGATATAGGTAATATTATTAAAAAATTAATAATAATAAAATAATATTTGAGTAAAATTTATCACAGGATACATCGTTTAATGAGTTTTAAAGATTCCTTTAAAACAAGATATCGCTGGTTGCATTAGCTATACACGTTTTTAAAATATTGCCTTTTTTTGTGAGTACCAATAGGAAATTTAATTGAGATATTTATTTTTGATAATTTTTTTGAACAAGAACCCATCATTTCTCCATCCTAAAATTTGGCAAATATGTTCAGAAAACAATAAAGAAAAATATATAATTTTTTGAAAAAAATCAAAAATAGGGTATTTTGAGATTTTTGAAAAAAAAAATTTTCTTCGTAAATCTCGAATTTTTTTTTTTCAAAAAAATGAAGCTTGCGGCACATCGTTTTAAAGGTATTTAGAAGACCTTTAAAACAAGGTATCGCTCATATCGGTAGCTGTAATAGTTTTCAAAATATTTAGCTTTTTATTAGAACCCCTCATGAACAAAATTGACAAATTTGTTATTTTCAAAAATTCATAAAACCAAAACCAGTAGTCAAAAAATTCTAAAATTTTAAATTTTTCTGTTTTTTAGTAAGCAGAATAAATGTGCCAAAAATAATCAAAATCGGAGATGGTCGAAACAATCGCCTGGTCGATTTGATATGGATCACTATTACGTCCTCAGTTTTTACAAATGCCACAAAACCGTAATGAATTAAATAAGGTGCAAAATGATTTTTATCAAATTTTAAGATTTCCGAGGGTCCTTGGAGCGATAGATTGCAGGCATATAAAAATTCAAGCCCCTCGAGGAGAGCATGGTGAGTTGTTTAGAAACAGAAAAGGATGGTTTTCGATAAATGTTCAAGCAACATGCAATGCACAAATGAAATTTATTGATATAGTTGCTCGGTGGCCTGGAAGCGTACATGACTCAACAATTTTTAATGATTCTCTCTTACGGGCCAGACTGGAAAATAATTAATTCCCTGACTGCTATTTATTAGGTGATAGTGGATATGCTTGTAAGAAGTATTTATTAACACCACTACTGAATCCACAAACACGTTCAGAACAGGCATACAGCAGGGCTCACATACGAACTCGGAATGTTATAGAGAGAGCATTTGGAGTTTGGAAGAGACGTTTTCCATGTCTTTCAGTGGGTATGCGCATCAAGGAGCAGACGACGTTAGCTGTAATAGTTGCAACTGCTGTCTTACATAATATGGCAATTGGAATAGGTGACGAAGTACCGAATGAAGAAATACCAATTGCGTTAGAACAACCAGAACTTCAACTTCAAGAATTACCAAATACTCACAATGCTGTAAGAACAGCTTTAATTAATAGTGTTTTAGATATTATAGTTTGTCTTTGGCTTTGTGGACTTCCCTGATCAAGATCGTTTACTAACAAACTGCCCAGTAGGTTATCCTGCTACTGTTGTAAATGAACATTTCTCTTTTTGTAGGTAAAAACAAGTTAACCCAATACATAACTCTCATAATGTATTCTTAGATTTTTTATTATTTTGTAATCATCTTTTCATCTCTTCATTCACCTCTTTTTTAGATTGAAAATAAGTTAACCCCATATTATGTTTTCTTCTGTTTCTCAAAGTTGAAAGGATAACTTAACCTACGGCCCTGAAAGATCCCTTCTCATTTCCTCATAAAGTATGTTTTTACTTTCAGTAAACCGATTTGCATGCTGTTTAATCCATCACAGTGTATTCACTTACAGTTGGAAAAATGAAAGAATATCCATGAACGATCACATAAATCACTCATTTTGTATTTGAGGTGTTTTTCTATAAATAACAAACGTTTTGTTGTAGAAAAAGACAGCAAATACAAAATAAGTGGTTGATGCGATCGTTCATGGGTATTCTTTCATTTTTCCGACTGTACAGGACTTATATTATCATTCCAAAATAAAAGCAACTCATATTCATTTAATTTTTAAATATCTTAAAACAAACATTGCCTGTTGTTGTAAATAACTAGGTGACACAAATTTCCCAATATAATGCACTTGTTTCAAGATCACCTTAGTCAGCTATTTTGATATAATTATTTCATTAGGTCGAATCGTGTCAACAATCATAATAAACAATTGGGATTGATTATAGATACGTAACAAGTAAAGAAAGAGATCATTCATTATTCAGCATTCATTATTCAACCATCAAGGTAGTTATAATATAGACTTTGTAGCAGATGGATTTCTACTACAATATTTTATAAAAAATATCCATTAATTTTAATCCTATCCCAAGAAAAATATCAATTTTTCTAATTTATTTTGTCAGTTTAAATATCTTTAAAATTTCCTAAGCCGCTCCTGTTCGAAATATTTCAGAATATTTTCGCAACAAAGTAAAATCATAGGAAAGTTCCTATTTATTTGAGTAGCATTTACCAACTACGTAGATAGTTATTGTGAAATCATTCATTATTCGAGAATGAATCCTCTAAAAGGTTTGGTGTTTTTCCTTTAAGTTTTGAGCGATAAAAATCCCATGTTATTATTGGTCTGCATTTTGAAAGATCCTTGAGTTGTAGTTGACGATTGGTCAATAGTTTTGGCCGAACGATCGAGAAGAAATGCATCGTTTGGACGCGAGAGAGACGTGACGATGTAAAGTTAGTTCTAAAAGTACATCAGCTCTGTAAGCATCTTTTTGTTAGAACTCAAAAAGTCGCACTTTGCCGGCCAAAATGGTTTTCTTCTTATAGTAAAAGAACTAATGGATTTCTAACATGTCAAGGAATATAATGACAATAGTTTCACGGCATTTTAATGGATATATTATTGTGAAACAGTTCTATTGTTATGCAGTTTGATTTGCCGGTAAAAGAAGTGCGTGGTTTCCTGGTTCCTGTCCTTTATGTAGCTGTTGCTATTTTTATGATGTTTTGATTTGTTCATGTTCCAGTAAGAAATGCCCAGATGATATTATTTGGTATCGATTTTATCCAGTTTTGTAATGATTTGAATATCTTCCCCTCCCAGCCCCGTCTGAATGGAAAATTTTGAAGTTCCAAGTGTTGTGACATGGATTTTTGTTTTAACAAGGTATGATAATGTTTATTTTAAATAATTCACAAGTGGATATTATTGGTAAAGGTTTTACATAATTAAAAATGTTTGTTTTCAACATGGAAAATATATTATGTAAAGTAAATATTAGATGGCAGTGACATTTGACAGCCATGTCAAATTTTTGTTTTGGTACACTGCTAAAAATAAGGTTAAAAATTGTAAAATCATGTATTTTGTTATTATTATTCATTTCTGGTTTGAGAATGTGTCTATTCTCAATAAAAATAAAAAGGTATTAAGGTTTAAATAAACATTATAAAATGTACACATCTTTATTTCTGTAACCTCTTTATTTAAGAAAATTATTAACAGATATCTAATACAAGTGAATAAGTTTTAGAACAGAAGAAAATATAATGGCATAGAAGCCAAATGATGATAATTTGTAGCCCACTATAACCCCAATGAGGAATCTACGATGAATGTCCCCCAGTTGCTTTCCAGTAAGTACTCGATATGAGAATTTGAGGATTTTTCAAACGGCGTCCCAATTTGTTTAAATAGTAGGAAAGTCCTCAAGTCTGTGTAAGTATCCTTTGCTTATTTGGTTATGTAGTTTAGTCTTCTTTAAACCCTCCTACCCCTCCCAACGAATCTACGACCTGCCACCGCACAAAAAATGAGCTGCCGTTCGCATGAAGGTTTGCGTGTCTGTTCCTTCTGCTAGCCCCATTTCGACTCCCCAGTATCTCTATAGATAGTCTTTCCTTGATCCCATTAGAGCAGACAGGTAAAACGCTACAACTTTCGTCCACCAACTTGTAACTGATAATAATTAGTAGTGTTCAATAAATAAAGTATGAACAAATAGTGTATTCCTAACAACCAACCCTCTTCTCAGAGTAACTACCCTATTACGACACGTATTCTATTATATGGCGACCTGGAGAGACGAACTGGACTTCTGAGGTAGGGATCAGGAAAGATGGCGAGCTTCTATAATTGGAAGAGAAGGAAAAAATTGGTAGATGGAGTATGAGATGGATTTGGAGAGACCTAGCCGCAGGGTAGAAATGGTAGATGTCGGCAGGAATGAAGTTCGGAGTCTTGGGACCACGCCCAGCTTCAAGAGGACTTGGAAAGCAAATAGACAGTAGTGGACAATGACGGTGGTGAAGGTGAGTAACTCTTAACTATTTTTTTAAATTGCATACAGTCTCACAGACACGTACAAATTTTCTTTTAGTAAATAGAATGCATAATATATAATTATTATGGAAGTATTAGGGTAATTATTTTTTATTACAATTAGTAAATTAGGTCTAGTTTTCTTAAATTCGTTTCAAGAAACATTTACTTGACAAGTTACTTGATATTTTAACTACATAAGTGATGTTATATTTTATTTTTTGAAAATAGATGAACTGTGATTTAAATACCTAGATAGAACTTTTAAAAGTGTTTACGATTTTTTTATTTACATAATAGCTATTTTTAACTCAATACGAGTACATATTATACATAAATCTATTTTTAACTTGAACGGATTAAAATGCTATATCAGGCTTTTATTTGGCATATTATACTTTTGTTACCTGACCCTGAACGAGTCAGAAATACATACATGAGGAATTTGCTGAATAGAGTTTTACGCATTACATAAGACATAAAAATTACTGAAATTATACACTAGGAAAGGTGAATTAGAAATATTTTTAATGGAATTACGATAATGAAGATTGAGAGATTTTTTTTACAAAGGACAAGACAAAGAGAAGAATCCTAAAAAGGGAAATAAAAAAACATGAAGATGACAAAGAAAATAAAATTATTTATGTACAAGGATATACAAGCATTTTTATACAATGATTTTAAGAAGAAAAGAAAGTAATGATGTAAGAAGAAAATAAAGACATACAAGTTATAATGACGTAAGGAAGATATATATGACAAGGAAACCCCATTGGAGGAAAAAGACAAAAGAATATGGACAATTAAGCCTTAAAAATTATCATAATGAAGGACAAGTTTTAAGGATAATTTAAAGAAGATTTGACTACAAAAGATTAGGAAACCGAATAATTAAAAAGAATTTTATACAGTAAAAAGTACTATTTAAGAAGAATACGTTTTATTGCTTCAAGTACATGTAGATATTTAGTATAATATTAAGTTACTTTAATTTTTTTTAAGGTAAACTAACTTTAAATTCTTATAATATAAATATATTTTGATTGAAAACATAAGACAAGTCATGTAAGACTGTATCTCAATTAGAGAAATAGACTATTTTTTAGGACGTAAAAGTGACTATTCGTGCGAAGAAACTGAACTTATATTTAATTAGTATCAAAAAAAAAAAGATAAACTATTTTTAGCTATTGTAAGTTTTTCTCGTTCGTAATTTTTATGTAAATATTTTGTGGGTACCCGGGCCCAGAAACAGATTTAGAATTAGGATTTAAATTTTTCCTTATGGTCAGGAGATTTTAATCGATTTTTTTTTTAACAGAATATAGTCTATTTTTATTAACACTTTCTTTCGGATTTTTTTTTCTCATAATTGAATGCTTGAAGTTTTTTGATACCGATAAAGATCGTTTGATACGATTAAGATCGTTGATTTTAACTTTTTTTAATATCCGTCGAATTCTAATATAAATATGATTTTTAAATGTTTTATGATGATTAATTAATGAGATAACTGATTTTTTAATATATTAAAAGCATAATTAATATGAGACAATCTAGACAAAACAAAAAAAACACACTCTTGTCAAGAAAACTGGTACAAAATGAAGATCAGAAGATTTTAGCATACCCAATTTTTGTTTTGAAGTTATCCTATTCTCAACTAAGGGTGAGCAGTAGGTTCAAATAGGAATTTAGGGATGCGAGACGTAGAAGAAGATTTTTAAGCGCACAACTATCCATTTTGTCTTTTTGGAACTAACCTTCTCACGACTAAAGACGTGCAAAAGGACCGGAAGGAAATTCAAGGGTATACAGTTGCGAAAAACTACCCATCAAGTAGGTAAGGGTTAGAAAATGAAGAATTATGAAATAATACGAATATAGGAAGGAAGATACATGAAATATAAAGTAAGTGATAAAGAAATCATGAAAAAATATGAAGAAGAAGATTTTTGTTTATTATTACACGACGAAGAAAGTACTAAGTATAAAGAAAATGAAAATATGTATTAGTAAAGTACCAGACAAGAAGAAGAGGAAGAAAACGGAGAAATTATTTTAATTGAAGAGTATGTAAAAGGTCAGAAAATCAAATAATTATTTTAAAAGTGAAAGAAGTATAATTAAAAAGTAAGTTCAAATGTAAGAATTAAAGTTATAATTTTATTTTAAGTAGGGAAAAGGTAAAATATACATTACAATTTCTGAGTGTAGAATTTCGCGAGATATAAGGAAGTAATAAGTAAGAATAGACGATGTTTGAGGACTAATTTTTTATAGGGTAATAAGTTGTATATTTGTATACATTATATTTGTATTTTATATTTGTATATATTTGGATAAATCTTTAACACAGTAATGAGTTGGTGACGTTGTTTAGAAAAATTTTCTTCTTTGTCGGAAAGGCAGAGAAAATAAGGTACATCTCTCAGAAAATTTTTCTTGTAAGGGTAGGGGATGTACAGGACTTATATTATCATTCCAAAATAAAAGCAACTCATATTCATTTAATTTTTAAATATCTTAAAACAAACATTGCCTGTTGTTGTAAATAACTAGGTGACACAAATTTCCCAATATAATGCACTTGTTTCAAGATCACCTTAGTCAGCTATTTTGATATAATTATTTCATTAGGTCGAATCGTGTCAACAATCATAATAAACAATTGGGATTGATTATAGATACGTAACAAGTAAAGAAAGAGATCATTCATTATTCAGCATTCATTATTCAACCATCAAGGTAGTTATAATATAGACTTTCGTCCACCAACTTGTAACTGATAATAATTAGTAGTGTTCAATAAATAAAGTATGAACAAATAGTGTATTCCTAACAACCAACCCTCTTCTCAGAGTAACTACCCTATTACGACACGTATTCTATTATACGACTGTATATTATGATATACGTTGTTGCTGCTTATATTTTTGATCGTTGTTAGACATAGTGTAGGATGTTTACATTTATATTTAAAATTTAACTGCAAAAAGAATACCCATGAACGAACATATAAAACACGCTGTATTTTCCTGTCACCGTGTCATAAAGAAAATTGTCCAGTGCAAGTTCATGTAACAATAATTATTACAGGTACTTGCGCTGGCCAATTTTTTGTGTGACACGGTGACAGGAAAATACAGCGTGTTTTTATATATTTTATACAATTTATACTAATACTTATGCATAGGGATTCGCCTGTATAAAGAATATTAAAGCACATTTTCCAAGGTATGAAGCATAATATTTATTAATTCCAATTTGGATTCCAATTCGGATCTTTTGATTTCAGTTCTATTTCTTTTAATTTTAATTCAACAAAATTCCTTTCTCCTCACAATTTCCAAAATTTCTAATTTTTTATCTAATACAAGATTTTTTTTGTCCTACATTTTCTCACATGAAGGACATTTCCTTTTACTGCCTTTTGTTGTTTTTGCAGCTGCTGGCCCACCTTGCTGCAATGAATCTTTCTCATCTGCAAAAAACAATGAATTTTTATTATTTGTATAATAAACTTTAATAATAAAATTATTTAAAATGTGTTTACTCAATTTCCCAATAGGCTATTCAACACTTCTCATTTGTTTTGGGTACTTGTTAAATGTCATATAATATTAATCTATATATGGCACACATCTTTGGTATGTATAATTGGTATATACCTACCGATAACATATGATGTAGATGTATTAATATTATATGGCATAATATGACAAGTGCCCGAAACAAATGAAAAGCGTTGAATAGCACTGAATTAAAATAAATTCCTAATTAAAATTTGTTTTACTTCTGTGAAAAAATAATATGTCTCCTTTACTATATATCCAGTGATGAGCTCGCTAATAACCGTCAAAATAACGCAAAAGATGAAAAACATAGATATTAAGTTGTGAGATAAAAATAAATGAAACTAGTGGAGGAGAGAAATTTAGCGATAAATACCTATAAATTTACATTCTTCTAATAATTGTTATCATTAAAACAGTCACAATGGCAGTTGCCAAACTCATCCGATATGACTAAAGGTGGGAAACAATAAGTAGAATATAAATTTATAGGTTTTTATCGCTAAATTTTCCACCTTCACTAGTTTCATTTCTCTTTGTCTCACAACTTAATATGTTTCCCACTGCTTGTGTTATTATTTTTCCTATATACCTATGTCCAACCTTTGGTTGGAAGACAGCAATTAAGAAGAACCTACCTGAAAAGTTGTTACTTTAAAAAAATATATTTTACTCATATTTATTTTTTCTTTCTTAATATTTAATAGAGATATATTTCCTTATTAAATGTTTTAGTATCACCAACTGATATTTGTGTTGTAATCTAATAGTCAAAATTATGCAAATATAGGTATCTATGTACTCATTATATACATTTTAAAAAAGTATAAATATTTGATTACAAAATAAGTAATTTTAGTTAAAGAAACCCAAATATAATACAGATTCTAGAGTTTCATTACAGTATCTGCTATCAAAACATTAAAAAATACATATGGCCTTGGTAAGACTATAGGTTATATTATACTCATATTGGTGAATGTAGATATTTTTATTATGTAGATCTAAAATTTTAGTATTGAAATAATAAAATTTTTCTTTTTGATGATGTTCAAATGGTTTTTAATCATAGAACATTGATATCTTCGTGCATTATCATTAACCAACATAGACCATTATATCAGCTCACTTATACACAGAACTTATATACAGAAATATAAGGTAGAAACCTAGAAACTTATGGTGTAAACTTGATTGACAGTTAGCAAATCAGTTGATTTACAGTCTGTTGGTGCAACTGGGCATAAGTAATTTTGCCAATTTACTAAAATTGGCAAAAAAATTACTAAATAGTTAATAATTACTAAATAGTTAGTAATTTTGCTAGTTTTGGCAAAATTGGCCAAAAAGAAAAACATTACATACTAAAATCAATAGCCAGTTGTGTCTGAGTTTTGCGAACAGACTATAGCTAGCTTCTCGGACCCTTAAACTAAATGTTGTGACTGGGATTTATAGTGTTTAAAATTATATTATTACCTTGTATTATAATTGGTGTTAAACCAGTGGACGTACTAGGGACATCCATCACAGGAGGTGCTCGGGACGTACTGGGGATGTCCATAGCAGGAGGTGCTTGGGACGTATCAGGAATGTCCATAGCAGTATGTGGTTGTAACAACTATATGGCATCCATAGCATCCCCTACACAGTGGCTTATATAACCTGCAAGCAAAATAAGAATCAATGTGATTATACAGGGTGTTAGTAAATAATTTTGAAAAATTTTAAGGACTAATTCTACATGAAAAATTAATACCAGTTTGCTCTATAAACATATGTCCGCAAATGCTTAGTTTCGGAGATACGGGGTGTTAAAATTTTTATTTCAAACTGCCAATTTATTTATTGCTCTAAGACCAGTTGAGCTATGAAAATGAAATTTGGTGAGTTTTAGGAGGTAGTTATTACGAATTTTTTGACATACAATTTAGAATTTTGTATTCATCATTGGCGCGCCTACGGGCAATGGTCTGAATTTTTTTAAAGAAAAAAATAGTACGCCACTGAGATATTTCGAATTAAAAATTATTTTGAAATTCCACGTCTAATTTATGATAAAAAACCTTTCTTGCCTTTTTTTCATATGATGCACCGTTTTATGCAGAAAAATAAAACATCTTGGCGCGTATTTCTCATTTCTTAATACATCATCAACAACTATCCAATATAATAATACTAAACTAGAACAATAACAAAAAATATTACTAATACGATTTGAACTAGGTGCAAAGCTGCAAGAAATGTTTAAAATGATCTCCTTTACAGATAACAGAAGAATTTTATATTCATCATTGGCTCGCGTACGGGTAATGGTCTGAATTTTTTGAAGAAAAAAATAGTACGCCACTGAGATATGTCAAACTAAAAATCATTTTTGAATTCCTCGTTCAATTTACGACAAAAAATCTTTCTTTCCTTTTTTCATACGAGGCGCCGTTTTTATACAAAAAAACAAAACATCTTAACGCTTACCAAGTATTTGAGGTAGTTTCCATATGCATAGAAACTTAGTTCAAATACTTTCTAACGTTAAGATGTCTAATTTTTTTGGATAAAAACGGCGCCGCATATGAAAAAAAGGCAAGAAAGATTTTTTGTCGTCAATTGAACGAGGAATTCAAAAATGATTTTTAGTTTGACATATCTCAGTGGCGTACTATTTTTTTCTTCAAAAAATTGAGACCATCACCCGTACGCGCGCCAATGATGAATATAAAATTCTTCTGTTACCTGTGAAGGAGATCATTTTAAACAATTCTTGCAGCTTTGCACCTAGTTGAAATGGTATTAGTAATATTTTCTGTTATTGTTCTAGTTCAGTATTATTATATTGGATAGTTCTTGATGATGTATTAAGAAATGAAAAATATGCGCCAAGATGTTTTATTTTTCTGTATAAAAACGGTGCATCATATGAAAAAAGGCAAGAAAGGTGTTTTATCATAAATTAGACGTGGAATTTAAAAATAATTTCTAATTCGAAATATCTCAGTGGCGTACTATTTTTTTCTTTAAAATAATTCAGACCGTTGCCCGTAGGCGCGCCAATGATGAATACAAAATTCTTAATTGTACGTCATAAAATTCTTAATAACTACCTCCTAAAACTAACCAAATTTCATTTTCATAGCTCAACTGGTCTTAGAGCAATAAATAAATTGGCAGTTTGAAATAAAAATTTCAACACCCCGTATCTCCGAAACTAAGCATTTGCGGACATATGTTTATAGAGCAAACTGGCATTAATTTTTCATGTAGAATTAGCCCTTAAAATTTTTCATACTTATTTACTAACACCCTGTATATTATTAAAAACTGTTTGTAATTGCAGACACAATGTGAACATAACTGTGGCATGTATGTATACTGTTTAACACATTGCGTGCCACACTTTCACCGTGATACTACTCTCAGGGGCCATTGATATCCATGAAAGTTAGTCATACATGTATATCAAAAATGAGTGACATGGCCCCTGGCAAAATATCTGTGTCTCTCATATATATGAGCGACGGGCACGCAATGTGTTAATGATATTTAACCTTAACTATTTTATGTTAATCTCAAATAATATTAAATTTTACCTTGATAAACATCCTGACTCGTGATATTGCTGTCATACATAAATAGACTCCATAGGGATTATTTGGGGTCCCATTATGGCAACAATTCTGTCATCCTGAGGGGTCATCAGTGTTACCTTTGTACCACCTCCTGTGATGTACGTTTGAACCTGTAAATATTGCAAGATTTAAAAATTTCAATATAAAAATTTTGTTTAAAATTTATTTTAAACATATCTACAATTTTATACTACCTACCTTATCATCAGCTCTAAGTTTCTTAGCCCTTTTTTAAGGCCCTCATATAAGAGCTTCAATTGTATTCCACTTCTAATTCCCGTTTTGCTGGTGCTGTTATATTCACCAGCAATTCGTTCCCAAGTGGCATTCTTTTGCTTGGACCACACACTGTCCGTTTTCTTATTTTCTATTATATGCTTATATTTTTCCACAATCGCTATCAGATGTTCCTTCTCCTCTTCCAAATAATTTCTACTTCTCGCGTTTTTTCGATTCCATTTTTTTTATTTAATTCACAATTTACACACATTTTCTGATTTTGATTATTTGACAACCTCAACAAATATTATGGGTATAGGTTATGTACTTATGATTACAGTGGAAAATAATGCAATGCGCTTTGCAAAACACCGAAGAGGTGAAGGCCAACAAACTAACATGAGGAAGAAGAACTGTCATTCGCTTGTGTCAACGAGTACAATCTGTGGAAAATCATTATACTTTGAACTTATTCGACGAATAACTAACTGTGGATTACAAATAGTTATTGAAACGCAATAAAATTTAATCGACTAATAAATCTTATTCGACGAATAACTATTCACTGATTTATTTTTTGTTGGTGAAACCGACCCATAGTGTAGTTTACCTCCGAGGTCCAGAAGTCTTCTAAATATTTTGTTAATATATTGTACTGGTTACCATCACCAACCTATGCTTTAAGTCCAAATTGTTGAGACTCTCTTCACGACAAGCAAAAGCAGTTAAATCAGTACTTACACTAAAAAAAAAAAATAAACCAAACATTAATACAAATACCAATATTATAATTTCCCAATTACAACCTCTCTTTACTTGGTCCAGGTTTTGATTGTAGATCAAATTCATAGATTTGCATTTGTTCTTTAGTTTTTTTTTAATGCCATTAACATAACTAAAAAATTGAACAACTGTTAAAACAATTCATATGAACATAATATGTTCATATGAATTGTTCATCATTTAATCAAGACTGATAAACAATATATTAGGTATATATCTAATAATAATAATATATGACAATATATCCCACATACCAAAAAAACATTGATTAATAGCAAGCTGAAAATTTGTTAATAGCTTAAGGGTGTCTAGTAGGGCAAAATCTATTAGACCTGCATCCCGCGTACCAAAAAAAGTTGATTAATAGCAAGCTGAAAATTTGATAATAGCTTAACGGTCTGTAGTCGGACAAACTTTGATACATGGGAACACTGGAACAGGGGAGTTTTAATTGTGGAACAGGTTAAAAATTTAGAACGTCAGACTACAAATACGTCCCACGTTTTTTGTCGGAAAGAACTTCCAATTGATTTGTTACCCATTCATTAATCTCTCATGCGAAAATCAGACACTGCTATTTATCACCAACTAGGCATTTTAATAAGTTTGACACGTAGAACATGTCATGTTCGTTGTTCACCAAATGACGTTGGTGATAAATAGCAGTCTGATTTTTGCATGAGTTTAATGAAGGGGCAACAAATCAATTGGAAGTTCTGTCCGACAAAATACATGGGACATTTTCGTAGTCTGATGTTCCAAATTTTTAACCTGTTCCACAATTAAAACTTCCCCTGTTCCAGTGTTCCCATACATCAAGGTTTGTCCCACTAGACAACGTTAACATATTAACAAATTTTCAGCTTGCTATTAATCAACTTTTTTGGTACGCAGGATCCAGCCCTATATGCTATTATAAAGCAACATTTGGTATTTCTATCGAGCTATGTATTATGATAAAAGTATAAGTCAAAAATGACAGTTTTAAAAACGACTCTTCAGATGTTTTATTACCACTGCTGAAATAACTATTACAACTAAATATCAAAATGATGATGAAATATGATTCATAACTGTAGTAATTAACTATTTTACTTTCTATTTTGATAATACCTTATTAACTATAAAATTCAATGGTGTTTTTATGACTTATACTCTTATAGTACCTAGCACGTTAGATTTTTTCTTTCCAATTTAAAAATATGCAAAGATACTCACCCAACTGAATCATGCATACGTGTGTATGAATGATCAATATCATGGGCCACGTTGACAACCTCTCTACTATTTGTTAAATTGCAAAATATATTTCTGTTAATTAAAGAATTAATTATGTGGTCCGTATATGCCTGTGATTGGGAAACATTTGTCTTTTCTATATTGTTTATTTGGAATATTGACATGTGGGTAATTCCCCTTCCAGGAGGCTTATTCCATGTCTTACTTTCCGATGTACACGACACCAGTTCTTGTACTTTTCCTAAAAGATAAAAATGAACACTAGAACGTTAGTTTAACACTAACACAGCCATTAAAAACATATTTAAAAAAGACAGTTTGAAAGTTTACCTGTTATAGAAAAATGTTCCAAAGAGAAACACAAGGCTCCGATATGTTTGCAAGCCGCAGAATATCCAGTGCCAGCAAGGCAGCTGCAAGATGACTGGCAAATTTCAAATTTGTTTTTTCTAATAACCATCTCCAAATTATAATCTGCTGTTTTTTTTTGCTCCGCACAGCACTTGCTTAAAATGAACAACAAATCTTTGTCCTCAGCAATTTGGGTATACTTAATAAATAACTGCATTGCCAATATTCGACCCTTTCCTTTGCCCTTTTTAGCCATTTGCTGTTGAAAAAAAAAGTCTATGCTGGCTTTATTAATTATTTTTAGCCCTTTAAATGAATTTGTTGCAAGGGGTTTAAAAACAGCATGACTAGGACACGGTATTGGCGTTTTAAGTTCAGGCTTCTTTAAATTTAATAAAGAAGCACCCAAGTTTTTTTCTTGCCATAACCATAAACTATATACAAAAAACACAAAATAGTATAGAGCAGAAACAAAATGTATATTAGGTTTACTTACCGTCTTTCAAGTTGTTTTCTAGTACCTGTTGTTTTGGCACCAAGTGATGATAACTTTTTCTTCAACGTTGAAATATCCATGATCCAAAAATGTTCAAACGAAATATTAAAATAACTCACAAATTTCACAAATTTTAAACACTATGAAACTATGGCTGAAAATACGCAAAAATGTATTGAAATATATATCTCAATAATATGAGGTTAGGATTTAATACCAAACCTCGATGTAAGCGCCCCTTACGGATATTTTTTTAACTGACTTATGGCATGTGATCTATTGCAACCCAACTAAAAAAACTTAAATCTAAAAATCTACGTTTTTGGCTGTGGGGGGAGGGGTAAGGGGGGTGGCGAGTTAAAAATCCGCGTTATCTCATTTTTTAATTGCACAGAACGTAAAAAAATTTAAAAAATTGAATTCTGAGAGTGAGGGCATTTTGCCTATCTTAACGGGGGGTACATTCAGAATAGCCCGTGAAAAGGCGAGGGAGATGGGGCTACCCATAAAACCTCGGAAAAAGCGGGCTGATAAAACCAAACCCCCTGCCGTCGCCTCAACCAGTGCGGGCAAGGCCATGCCTATACCTGCTGGGGGCAGCAGTGGAGGGGCAGGTAAATCCGTGGACGGTAAGGCTCAGGAGGATGGGAAAGCCAAGGCTACACCCGCCTCAAAGAGAACACCGGCCATTAAGAGACCACGGGAATCTGGCAGCAACCCGCCTTCGGCGGAACGCAAACCACCCCGCGGGAAGAAGAAGAAGGGGGCGGCGGGAGATGCCGTCACTCCTCCTCCTGCAGATGGGACCGGGCCGAGCTATAGCAAGGCGGTTTCCACTCTAAGGATGGCGGTTGTCTTAGGGGGCTTCCCTGAGCAACTGCTGACCGAGGAGCAAGGGGCAACGGTCCTCAAAGCGATCAACCGGGCGGTCTTTGCGGCGGACCCGGATCCTGATCGCCAATTTGACGGAGCAAGTCAGAGGGATGGGGCTGTCCTCGTCACCTGCTGCTCTGAAAAGGCATCCAAGTGGCTTGTGGACACGGTGAGGAGCCTTGAACTCGAGGGGATTGGACAACTTCGCGCTGGCAGCGTGAAGGAAGTCCTTAACCGCCCCCGAGTCTCGGTTCTGATCCCCACGGCCTACATGGACGTAGAAGACCACAAGTCGATTTTTAGGATTCTGGGCCACCTTAACCCAGGCCTCAAAACCGACTCGTGGAGATTGTTTGCAGAAAAGAGGGAGGCCAAGAGCATCCTCTTATTCTGCGAAATACCAGAAGCCGACTTGGTGATGCTGCGTAAGATGGGGCTGCGTTTCAGCTTCGGACTACACAAAGTCACCTTCGTCGTGCTTAAGGAAGGGGAGGCAAAACCTGCAAATGCTGAGGGTGGTGCAAATCAACCTACAGCATAGTAGGGCAGCCTCCGCTGCGTTCTGTCGGTGGTTCAGTACTAGTGCGGTTGACGTGGCCCTAATCCAGGAACCATGGCTTGTCTGTGGCCGGGTTGCGGGCCTAGCTAACTGCCGGGGAACAATCATCGCAGACCATAGTGCAGAGAGAATCCGGGCGTGCATTGTTGTGCGTTCCGATCTCAAAGCACTTACATTAAATGAGCTATGTTCGCAAGACATAGATAGCTACAATAATGGTAAAACATCACTTGTTGGGTGGAACAAGGGAGCTAGTACTGGCCTCTGTTTACCTACCTTATGATTCACCCGATCCACCTCCATCTGCGGAGTTGGATAAATTAATCAGCCACTGTGGGCGGAAGCACCTGCAAATGCTGATAGGAGCTGACTCGTAACTCTCATAACGAGGTGTGGGGCAGCACTGATACGAACAAAAAAAGGGGAGCACCTGTTGGAATTTATTGGCTCATCTGGGCTAGTTATTCTAAATCAGGGCAAAGAACCTACCTTTGTTACCAGTAGGAGGAGGGAGGTAATTGATATTACTTTAGCATCTCCCCTAGTAACCAATAACGTGGCACGGTGGTATGTGTCTGAGGAAGCAAGTTTCTCGGACCATAGATACGTGGTAACAGAGTTTTTGGGCTCGGAGAGGGAGGTTACCACTTACCGTGATCCTCGTAAAACAGACTAGGACAGCTATGGGGAGGAGCTTCGTCTTAGGGTCGGGCAACTGGCCACTGAGATTAAGAGCCCGTCAATGCTGGAACACGTCTCGAAGGCTCTGCAGGAGGCCATCTTAACCTCCTATCAGATGAACTGTCCGCTGACCAGCCGCCCCGCTACCAAGAACAGGTGGTGGACTCGTGAACTGGGCAAATTGCGGAAAAAGACTCGGCGCCTCTTTAAAGAGGCGAAAAGAACAGATGACTAGGCCGGATATGCCCGGGCTCTGACCGAGCTTAACAAAGCTGTGAGAAAGGCTAGGAGAAAAGATTGGAGAAAGCAATGTGAGGAGATCGCCACGGCTCCCGCTGCTGCTAAACTCCAACGGATACTCTCCAAACAGCCGGCTAACCCACTGGGGACCCTCAAGGCCCCCGAGGGTGGCTTTACAGCAGATGGCAAGGAGACACTGGAGCTTATGCTCCAGACACATCTCCCTGACTCGGTGGTAACCAATGAGCCGGATGCTCGGCTGGGTCAAGAGGGACTGGAAAACAGAACCTCTAGAGCTAGCTGGGAAACAGCAAAAAAGGCTGTCACATATGCTAGGGTGGAATGGGCCATACACTCATTTTTACCCTATAAATCCCCCGGACCAGACGGGATATATCCTGTATTACTGCAACAGGGGTGGGACATTATTGGACCGCTCATGTGCAGGATTTTCCGGGCGAGCGTGGCATTTGGGTATGTCCCGCGTGACTGGAAACTGGCCAGGGTGGTCTTTATACCTAAGCCGGGCAAGAACCCTCTAGACCCCAAGGCATATAGACCTATTACTCTCTCGTCCTTTATTTTAAAAGCACTAGAGAAATTGATGGGGATGCATGTGCGGCAAACCTTTCTCAAAGAAAGGCCACTGCACTGCAATCAACATGCTTACTGGGTGGGCAGATCGTACGACTCAGCCTTGCACCATTTAGTGTCTAGGATAGAGGAGACGATTGAACACAAAGAAGTGGCGCTTGGTACCTTCCTCGATATCGAGGGAGCGTTTAACAACACCACGTATGATGCCATGCTTAAGGCGGTGGAGAGGCATGGCATAGATGAAACCTGTCGCAGGTAGATTAGCTCCACACTGCATGGCCGACAGGCACAGGCTTCACTATTTGGGGAAACCATGAGGGTCACTGCTACAAAGGGAACAGCGCAGGGGGGAGTAATATCCCCGCTGCTATGGAACCTAGTGGTAGACGAACTTCTGGTAGAACTGAATAACTTGGGATTCTACACCCAGAGTTATGCAGATGATATCTGTATTTTAATCCGGGGGAAGATTCCACACGTAGTTTCGGAGCTAAAGCTCCGGGCTATAAAAGTGGTAGAAAGCTGGTACGAGAGGGTCAGCTTAAGTGTTAACCCCTCAAAAACAGTTATTATACCGTTCACACACAGGAGGAAATTGGAGGGCCTCACGCCCCCCAAACTCATGGGTGTGCAACTCAATCTGGCTACAGAGGTGCGCTACCTGGGCCTTATGCTTGATACCAAGCTAACCTGGAATGCGCAACTAGCAGCGACCGTTGCCAAGGGCAAGCAAACCCTCATGATTGCTCGTAGGGCAATTGGCAAAACTTGGGGCTTAAGCCCGGGAATCACTAAGTGGATTTATACTGCTATAGTGAGGCCCTCCCTCACATATGCTAGTGCTGTGTCGTGGACAAAAATGAACCAAAGTTGTGCAGCCAAAGAACTTGGGAAAGTTCAGAGGCTAGCACTACTTTGTGTTACCGGGGTAATGAAAAGTACCCCGACGGCAGCCATGGAGGTACTCATGGGACTCCCTCCCCTGCACCTTCTGGTGATGGCCGAGGCGAGGCTAGGGGCATACAGGCTGCAGTTAAATGGTGTCTGGAGACAAAGGTCATACGGGCACACCAGGATTGTGGGGCACATTCGTGACCCCATCCTGGATATGGTGAGTGACTGGAGTTCGGTCACTCACAAATTTGATCCTCCCTTCAAGCTGGGGTTAAAACCCCCGGCGGAGGGGGATAAAAGACCGCAGAGTGAGCTAACATGGTTCACGGACGGTTCAGTGATGGGCGGGCGCTCTGGAGCTGGAGTGTATGGTGTGGAACCCGATGTGTGGATATCTATGCCTCTTGGGCAGTACACCACTATATTCCAGGCGGAGGTGGCTGCTATCACGACTTGCGTCGTAGAGAATATTCGAATGGGCCTTGAGAATAGGACCATACGTATTCTCTCGGACAGTCAGGCAGCACTTAAGGCCATTGCCAGCTGGAGAATTAACTCTAAGCTTGTGCTGGAATGCCGACAACTCCTGGAAACCCTGGCCTACCGAAACCGAGTGGAACTCGGGTGGGTGCCGGGACATACGGGGGTTGAAGGAAACGAAAGAGCCGACTCACTTGCGAGAGAGGGCTCGGCTGTCCCCCTTACTGGGCCTGAGCCTGGCCTAGGGCTGACCAAATCGGCTGTCAAAGGAGCCGTTGCTAAATGGATCCTTGCGCAGCACACCCGACACTAGAACGATATTTCGGGACAGCGGCACAGCAAGTTAATGATGGGGCGGCCAAACCCCTCGCTAACCGATGAGGCCCTACGACTCGGAAGGAAAAAGCTTAGGGCGGTAACTGGCTTACTAACCGGACACTGCACCCTAAGAAAACACCTGCACAACATGGGGATCTTTCACGGAGACCCTGTTTGCAGGAAATGTGGGGAGGCAGATGAAACTGCCTCACATGTCATATTTGACTGTCCAGCCCAAACCCGATGGCGACTACAATACGGGGTCGAAAACTCGAACTTAAGTGTCAGAAGTCAGGTAAAGAACCTAATAAAGGGTCTTGTCCTGCTAGCTGGGAGAATGGACCTCTTATAGGTAACAGACGACTTAACTTCAAGTTAAGTAATCCCGAACCCATTGGGGACAAAAACCCAATGATGGTTTAACCCGAGACCGAACGGTGTGCAATAAGCCTACTCAGGCTGCAGCACGGGCCCCATGGCCACCCGGTTCGATCTAACAACCAAAAAAAAATCCCATATTAGGGGCTAAGGTCCATAGTAATTATTATATCTTCCATATTAGGAATACCTTTTTGCGCCTAAGCAAAAAGCCACTTTTTAGATTTGATTTATCAAGGAACAAAGATGTTTAAGACTTCCAATAATTTTTGATCCTTAGAGCTTTCTGAAAGTGCATATTGAAAAAAAAAGTTTTTCGAAAGAAAACATTTTTGCACAAAAGCGCCATGCTAGGATTCATTAATCAGAAAAATAGAGCATTTGTACTTCTATTTTTTATTTTTTAGATCTTTAATAATACATTATTTCTGTAAACTTAGATAATTTCCTTTTTTTCTTCATTTATTGTGAATTACTACGCTTGTTAAGTGTATTAACACCGAAAATTTGATATAGGTACGTTCTTCCGTACTTATTAATAAAGCAGAATTTTCATAAACAATTATAAATGTTTTATTTTTTTGGTTGCTCATGTTTTCTTTGATTTTTGGCAATTTTTAATTTTGACACTTAGTTCGGCCACTCTTGATACATCCAGACGTTGACATTTTGGTAAACTGTGTGTGTGTGTTTATGTTTTATTGGCACTGGTTTAAGCAACCAACTGGCCAGTCAATGTGTTTTGAATTCTATCTTTTACAAAATATATGCTTAGTATCTAAATTTAAAACTATTACTACTACTAAGTTTTTTTTACTGTTTTTTTATTTTTTTTAATAGGTATATATTTTTTAACATTTTTTTATTATATTTTTTATTTAGTTTTTTTTTTCTTTTGTGTTTTATGTATTTTTTTGTATATTTTTCTACTACGCTAAGACCTAAACCCGATTCACCCTCTCGGAGGTTTAGATCTTCTTAGTAACTTTTTATTTTATTATTATTTTTTTTATAATTTTTTTTTATTATTTTTTTCAGAGCTTTAATTTTAAACAATTAACATGGTTGTATAAAATTTTATAAACATCTAGATTGTTTGATTGTAAAAGGTATATAAGATTAAAAGGAAATTGTACATTAACTTGAACTAGATTGGTACAGAAATTTGATATTTCAATAAAATGTAAAGGACATTCTCATAGCATGTGTTGTAGATCAGCTAGCTCTCCACATAAACATTCATCATTATCTACAAGTCCTATTTCTCTTTTGTAGACTGGAGTCAGACAGTGATTAGTTCTTATTCGACAAATAGTTTTGATAAAGCCTCTGTTGGAAACTTGATTAAACCATGTCTTGATGGGAAGTGTAGGCTGGATTTTTTTGTAATAATTTCCTTTGTCTGAATTATTGTATTGTTCCTGCCATTTCGTCCGTTTGATAGATCTGATAATAGAAATTATGTCTCCCATAGGAAGTTGATAGGTTTGCAGAGCAGATTCCTTCGTTGTTGCTTTTTTAGCCAGATCATCTACTATTTCGTTATTTTTTATACCAATGTGTGCTTTTATCCAGCACAGTATTATATTTTTGCCCGATTTCAAAGCTTCACTGTTCATTGCAATGATGTCACTGATGATTTAATTTTCTGCAAATGTTGGTAAACTAATACAATATAAAAAAAAAACAATTATTTTTTCTTATAACGAAAAACGACATAAGTATTAGTTTTAGTATTATTTGTAAAAAAGATGTTCTTCAAACATTTTAAGGCAGGTATAGAACAGTCACGTGTAAAACAGGGCTGAAGCAGAAGGTATTAATTTATATATAAAGAAGATAATAAGGTCCTCACAGTTCCATAGGAAACTGTGCTGTTAGGAGTTTATGAAATAGGTACCAGAGTTAGGCAACACATGAGTCAGGGCGAATATGACAGGTCATGTGAAGTTAGGCTAGGAAGCATGAAAGATGTACGTTGAAAAGTAATAAACTGATGTTTATCCGAAGTAATAACCAGGGTATTATTTATAACGCCTCTCTGATAACACGACATGGTGGCAGCTGGTGCTTTGTTTTGTTAACATTAAACAAGCAAAGAGTGACGAACAATACAGCAGTTCAGACATAACCTATAAATCAGAGGTGAACGAAAATGAATACACCTACTCCAAATAAAGAAGTGTTTGTGAACATTTCGCCTCCAAGCGAATTTGATTTACACAGCCCCAGACATGGCCCCAATGGAAAAAAAGAGTTCAGAGATATTTAACGGTAAGCGGATTTGGAAACAAATGTGACAAGGATAAACTAGACCTATTGTTGTATTTAATGGGAAATGAAGCAGAAGATATTTTAGTTCAAAATCAACCAGAGGAGAATGCATCCTTCCAAGATGTAATGCAGATTTTCGACAATCATTTTATTCTCCGACGAAATACAATCTTTTAGAGGTTTCAATTTAATTCGAGGGTACAAAGGCCAGGAGAACCTG
Source organism: Diabrotica virgifera virgifera (assembly GCF_917563875.1). Lineage (NCBI taxonomy): Eukaryota > Metazoa > Arthropoda > Insecta > Coleoptera > Chrysomelidae > Diabrotica > Diabrotica virgifera. The sequence goes on along the minus strand of NC_065451.1, from coordinate 96,773,752 downwards.
TGGGAAACTTTATTTCAAGTTTACATACTCTTGCAGAGCACTGCAGCTACTCAAGTCTTAAAGATGAGTTAATTCGTGACAGGATAGCTGATAACAGGATTCGTTATCGGAATAGCTGATAAAAAGGTGAGCGAAAGAATGCAACTAAATGATGGTTTGACACTAGAGAAGGCAATACAAATAGCACGCCAAGCTGAACTTCAAGATAGTCAAAATGGAATTATGAGACAGGAGCAGTCAGTTAGTGCAGTTAAACAGGATTACAGGGAACGTAGTGATAAAAGACATCAAGGTAAGAGGTTTTCTAAACAAGAAACAACTCGGGAGAAAGTTCAGGAAGAGTACAGATGTGGATACTGTGGCATACCTACATGTAAAAATAGGGAGAAATGTCCAGCCAAGTTCTCTGAATGCAGATCTTGTTCACGTAGAGTTCACTGGAGTGTGATGTGCAGGAAGAAAGCTGTCAGAGCTGTTGAGTGCTCAAGGTCCACCAGTAGCAGTAGTACAGAGGACGAAGGAAGTGATTCAGTAAATCAAGTGGTACACACAGATTCCTCTATTGGCCAAGTGTACCTAGACAAGAAGGATCGTTGGTATGTAGACATCTTATTGGATGACAAATTCAAGGTACAGGATACAGGTAAAGATACAGAACTTTGTGGATACAGGAGCAGATGTTAACTGTTTTCCCTATGAAAAATTACCTCCAGAATATGTGGGTAAAATTGTGGCATGTGATGCAATTGGTGCAGCGGACGATCATAAATTGGAGATAGTGGGTAAGCTACATATAAAAGTTTCTTATGACAGTTTTACAAATTATGAAACAATATATTGTATTAGGAAGTTAAGACAACCTATATTGAGCAGAGAGTCAATCATTAGGTTTAATGTTCTAATTTTTTCTAAATGTAAGCTTAAACAGGTAAATCGAATCAGTTGCAGTGTTGTTCATTGTAATCAATCTAAGAGTACTAATATGTTTTCAAAATTTAATTTAGTCGGTTGCTAAAACATTTCCTGGTATTTTTAGTGATATAGGTGAATTTAAAATGGAATGTCCATTAGAGTTAAGCCAGATGCTAAACCTTATGTACAGAGCGTTCCCAGAACCGTTCCTTTACCTTTATTACCAAAATTAAGAAATGAAATTGATAGATTGCTAAAATTAAGGATAATTGAACCCATTGAAGAGCCTACTTCTTGGGTCAGCCCAATTGTTTGTGTGGACAAGGGAGATTGTGTACGGCTTTGTGGTGACTATACTAAACTTAATAAAAACGTATTACGGTCACATTTTCCCCAGGGGGAAAATATCTCATACATTAGCACAGTTGAAAGGGTCTAAATTCTTCTCAAAGTTGGATACTACAAGTGGGTTTTACCAAATAAAATTGAATAAAGAAAGTCAGTTAACAACTTTTATAACACCGTTTGGCAGATTTTTCTTTAAAAGGCTTCCTTCCATTCAGCATATCTTGTGCCCCAGAGTATTTTACGATGAGATTTTCAAAAAATTTATCTGGCATTGAAGGCTGTGTTGCTCATCTAGATGACATTCTTATTCATGCAAGGACAATAGAGGAACATGACAATATTTTGAACACAGTCCTAACAAAACTTCATGAGGAAGGTATTACACTAAATAAAAACAAATGCTCTATAGCAACAAAAACAGTTAAATACTTGGGTCATATGGTCTCTGAGCAAGGGATATTAATTGATCTAGATAGGGTTAAAGCTATACGTGATTTTCCTCAACCCAAAAATAAGACAGCTGTCAAGATGGCTAGGTATGATTAATTTTGCTGCAAAATACATTCATAATAAATCTGAGATTCTTGAACCATTAACACACTTACTAAAAAAATATATTAACTTTTTGTGGGGTCCAGCACAAGATAAAGCTTTCAGCACTTTAAAACAAACGTTAGAGAATCCTCCAAATCTAGCTTTTTTTGATGCTAATAAAACCATAATTGTTAGTGCAGACTCAAGTTGTTTTGGTATGGGTGCATGTCTGTTTCAGGAAAATGTAGATCACACGTGAAATACTGGCTTTTACATCTAGGCTTCTGAGCTCAGCTGAAACACGATATGCTCAGATTGAGAAAGAAGCTCTTGCGCTTACCTGGGCAGCAGAATATTTTTACGATTTTATTTCAGGAGTTCCTAACCTAGTTTTTGAAACAGATCATAAACCTTTATTACAAATTCTGCAAACTAAAAATTTGATGAGTTTGCAAAGATTTCGAATGCGCTTAATGCGATACAAGTATACGGTAATCTATACGCCGGGAAAAAATTAATTATAGCAGATACTTAAGTCGGGGCCCTCTACAAACAGATACTTTAGCTAATACAGAACTAACTGCAGAAGTAAATGCCTATGTGCAGTCAATTATTCATAATTTACCAATTAAAGATTATTTTTTGAACTTAATAAAAACAGAACAAGAAAATGAATATATTTGTAAAAAACTAAAAGAATATTCTTTGTCTTCTTGGCCTGAAAAATCTAAATTGCCCTTTGAATTGTTGCCATACTATCAATATAGGTATGAAATTTCCTATTCGGAACAATTACTTTTAAAAGGGTCCCGTATAATAGTTCCTAAGAGTCTTCAACTAAAGGTGTTGGAATTTATTCATACAGGCCATATGGGAATTGTAAAATGTCGAGATCGAGCCAAACAGAGCGTTTGGTGGCTGGGTTTGTCATCCCAGATTAATAACCTTGTCACACATTGTCCCCAATGTGTTGAACACATAGTAAATCGTAGAGAAACATTTCATAAAGACAACACTGTACAAAGAACGTAGCAAAAACTGGGGGTTGATTTGTTTAAATGTTATGATAAGTGGTACTTGATTGCCACTGACTACTTTTCACATTGGTTCGAAATTTTACTTTAACCAATATGGCAGAAGGTGCCATTATTTCTAAACTTGAAAGATATTTTCTCGCGTTATGGTATCCCAGAGGAAGTTAGATCCGACTGTGGTACTCAATTTTCATCAACATTTATAAAATTTTCAAAAGAATACAATTTTGTTCGTAAGACGAGCAGTCCGCATTGGCCACAGAGCAACGGTGGGGTGGAACGCACTGTACAAATTGCAAAAGGGTTAATTCAGAAAAATAAAAAAAGAGGACCTAAGTTTGGCATTGTTAGCATACAGATGTACGCCCCTGGAATGTGGTTTTTCACCTTCTGAACTATTAATGAATAGAAAATTAAGATCTAACTTGCCCCAACTTCCAAGCTTATTAAACTTTTCAAAAGAACCAAGCATTGAAAATAAAAATAAAGAAATATAGAAAGCATAAACAAGAAAAAAACTACAATAAGCGACACAACGCCAAAGATCCTCTTAAGGATTTAGATCCTCTTAAGGTTGGTGATTCTGTGTGGGTGGTTGATATCAGGAAATATGGTCAGGTTGTTGCGATCTGTCAGGAGCCCAGGTCCTATATAATTGAAACTGAAACTGTAAAATTTAGAAGAAATAGATGGCATTTGATTTATGCACCCTACTGTTTTCCTGGATTCGGCACCCAACCAGAATCCTCAAATGATTATGTTCCCCAATTTCTAGTAATAAAAATCTACTTGCTCTAATCAAAGCAATGGTGACATGCAGGGTAAAATAATGGAGGAATGTAGTAGGGGGGAACCCAGTATAATTCCGGACGACATTGTACAAAGTGAAAATCATGTTTTACCTCCTAAAAGTGATAGTGACACTAAGCATAATGTATCAGACTTCCCTTCGGGGTACCTGGTGACCTCCCGAAGTAATGTAGCCTTAACGCGGTAAGGGCGCACTGCCGCGTCGGACATACACGACGTCCCTACTCGTGGGACCTACATGGCAACGCAAACTAGCAAAAAAACCGCGGGCGACCCGAGCGGAAATTCGGGAAGATTTTCAGACCTACAGAGGAGGGGGAGGGTAAACTCTCTACCCGAAAATAAATTAGACAACACCATGAAAAGAAAGAAATCTTTTGAAGGAGAGGATATAGAGGACAGGCTGTACAAGAAAAGAACCTGCAGCGAAGCAGTAGACCTACTGGAATACTTAAGACTACGTATCGGCACAATTAGGCAAACTCACGAAGGGAATAGACCAGACACCGAACACGACCAGAACGATTAAAGATTTGGTGTCTGCCATGAGAAAAAAGCACGCCCTAAAAAACACGTGGAACCACTAACCCTGGACACGGAAACACAGGTAGACCTTGGCCGAGGAAATATAACTACCATAAAGATAGCAAACACGGTTGAAGCCAACACCCAGACAAGAAAACCAAAGATGGTAGACGCAGGCACGCAAACGGACGCCTGGCACGGTCCTCCCGGAGTACTTAAGATGGCGGGCCTCGAGGGAATTAACACTTTTGTTGACTTCCAGAGGCACACCCGTTTCGACTGGCCCGAGAAGATCTTCAAGAAGTCGGTAATAGAGACAGGGAGCCCACTTGACTCCAAAGATAACACCAAGGTAGTCATTCTTGAGCCAAACGACCCTACCATGCACTTTTCAATTCAGAGGCTCTATAGGGACAGATACCCCACCCTTGCGCGGCTGAAAGGGGAGCATAACATATGGAACATACATATACCGCGGTTGTGGACGGTGAAAGGACTACCACGGAGGAGAGAATTATCAAACTACAATGTCAAACACCTGAACAGCTCTGGCACTCCTTGGGACGCGTCAGGGACGATGTCAAAATCGGCGACTCGGTGACTCCACCACATCAGTTACATGTCGGTAGAAGACCTAAGGATAATAAGACCAAGGTGACTAAGGTGACAATTCACACTACGCCCACACGACGCGACAGGCTCCTAGGAAAGAAGGATGCAACCTACTCCCAACTCCTGGCGATAGTAGAAAAGGCAGTAGGTGGCACGGAGGCGAAGGGGGCAATCCAGAGCCTCCGAAGTACTAAGGACGGGGGCCTCCTTATCACACTCGACAAGAATCAAGAGGCAGCCAAGGCCATTAAGAGTGCCATTAACAGCAGAGAAAGTGGGCTCACAGCAAAACTTGTGGGCACAGAAAGGCAATCTGTCATACATGTTAGAGGGATGACAGCACACACAGAAGAGGCCCACATAAAAAACGCCATCCAACAGGAACTGGGAGCATGGGACCCGAATTTCGCCATCACGCAAATTCGGCCCATGAGGAATGATACTAAGGCGGCCACCTTGGTCTTAAGTGTATAGGCGGCAAACCATTTGCTTAATTTGGGACATCTCAAAGTCGGACTGGCGCGATGTGAGATCGAGAAAAGGTACGTCGTGAGAAGGTGCCAGAGATGCTGGAGCTATTCGCACGACGCGACGAAATGCGACGGTCCTGACCGCACGGGGAGCTGCCTTAATTGCGGCAAGCACGGGCACGCTATGGATGCTTGTGCGGGGGAAGAGTTCTGTGTGGTCTGTAATAAGGCACACAGACACGGCAGCGCTAAATGCCCCGCCTTCCAGGAAGCACTTCAGAGAGCGAAGAAGGCTGATCAGAGTAAGACACACGAGGCTCCTACCACATACGCTCATCCATTACGAGTAGAGGAAAGTCCCAAAGGACAGGAGGCCTCCACTAGTAACAGCCAACAAAGTCTAAACAGCCAAACAAAAATAGATGACGGCGTCTATCAACACGCGGTGTTCCCAGAAGTGGATCCCCATTCTAGTCCAAATAGTGAAGGGAAAATAGACAACGATGCTATCCAACATGCGGATCTGGAGAATTCAACAGAAGATAGACCGCACGGAACTACCGCCAGAGATATGTTGACCTTCGCGCCCCCCTCCCAAAATATACGAAAACAAGAGGAGGCAAACGTGCCGATGGAACAATTGACATCGTTCTCGCTGGATGACAACAACGTCATCGATACCACCTCGACGGGTGATGAGGACGAAACCCAGTGAAACCTCTCCGTTTGCTCTGTCCCCGTACCGTTTTTGCAATGAAAACTTCACTAAAGATACTACAGGTTAACGTCGGGCGAGCCAAGGCGGCACACGATTTGGTTCATGCGAAGGCCCTGGACATCGTGGCGGATCTGATAATTGTCTCAAAGCCGAACAGGAATCTAGCCAGAAGATTCGGCTGGATATCGGATACGCTCTGCGATGTAGCTATCCACCTTATCAACAGGAACATTAAGATCGATCAAATAACGAGAAAGGAGGGAGTAGTAAAAATCAACTTGGTTGATGTGGCTATAATAGCCTGCTACATCTCTCCAAATGTTAACATGACAACCTACCTTCATAAGATGGATGGTGTCACGGGAATGGCCCTGGTAGAGAAAAACTTCATCATCGCCGGAGACATTAACGCTAAATCCGTCCGATGGGGTTCCCCTAGGAACGATAGTAGAGGGGAGATATGAAATGAGTGGGTCTCCTCTGTCGACGTGATGGTCGTGAATAACGGCAAACACACCTTCGAGAGGGGGGACTCACGCACCCATATCGACGTCACGCTGGTGTCAGACAAGTATGCCAGTAAGGTCTCAAAGTGGGATGTGCTGGATGACAATCTTTTCACATTCCACAAATACATCTCCTACGAGGTCGGCACCAAGGGGAACACCGGTGGCGGCAGAAAGGTCATGTCCTTCAACAGTGCAACTTTTAACGAGAGGGTCGGTGGCTTCAGAGAGGAGGTCACCGACTTCTCCAGCATGAGAAGTGCAATAATACGCGCGCATAAGGCGAGCACGAGTAGCAGCCAGGTATCGTATACGATACCGTATTGGTGGATCGAGGATGTTCAAAACCTACGCACGCAATGTTTCAGACTGAGGCGAATCGCACAGAGGGATAGAACACTGATAGCTAGAGAAGTGTACAAAAGCGCCAAAAAGGACCTCAATAAAGTCATTAGGAAAAACTTCAAGTCCAAGCGCACGTGTTGGACGAATCTGTGCGATGCGCTTGAGGAAGACGTATGGGGTGGGGCTTATAAGATAGTAACCAGAACCTTGAGCGTCGAAGCCCCTTATAAACTTACTGAGGTAAGGAAGCGAGACATTGCCAACATTCTCTTCCCCAGGAAGTCTGAATTCTGCGATGAGGCGCACAGATGTGGCAGTATGGCCTGTCCTAAATTCAGAGATGCCCTGAGGATGGCCAGACAGGCCGAAAAGCCAAAACTTAAAAAACAAGATATCCCGATGCCGGGCAATAAATCTGAAATATCCGTAACTGATTATATGAAAACCGTCTCCCTCGCTGATATGCCCAATGTCGGAGTAGACGTGGAAATGGAACCTTCCACATCGTCGTCCAGCCCCACAAACACCGCGACCCAGAATCAAGAACTGGGTGATGCTGCGGAAGTAGCACCGCCCTTGTCAGATATAGTCGGTCTAGTATAAGACAATACTCTCCACCGACAACTTCAACTTTAACCTTAAACTAAGACAAGGGTAATTATCTGCAATGGCTTCGCTAGCAAAAAAAAGACTTAAAATACTCCAGGTGAACATCGGGAGGGCCAAAATGGCACACCATATGATTTATACTAAAGCCCTCGAAATTGGAGCTGATTTACTGGTTGTCCCCGAGCCAAATAAAAACATGACTAAGAACCAAGGCTGGATTGCCGACCTGAAAGTTGATGTGGCCATATACCCCGTTAACAAGAACGTGTGCATCAGCAAAATCATAAAAAAGGAGGGTCATGTAATGATCAAAATAGATAACTTGGCAATCATCGCCTGCTATATCTCCCCTAACATAACTAGGGAGCGCTACCAACAACATGTCGAAAGCATCATACAAACGTCTCAACAATACAGAGACTTTATTGTGGCTGGGGATATAAACGCCAAATCGATCATATGGGGGTCTCCTAAAAACGACAACAGAGGGGAGATGTGGAACGATTGGATACTTTCAGAAGACCTAGTAGTGCTCAATAATGGCAAACCGACGTTTGTTAGAGGCGAAACACGAAGTCATATTGATGTTACCCTTGCAAGTAGAAATTATGCCAGGAAGTTGATGGGTTGGGATGTGTTGGAGGACAACCTCTACACGCATCATAGATACATCGTCTTCGAAACTGGAACTAAGGTCATGAAGATAGGAAGGAAAAGAATTACCTTCAACATAGAACGCTTTAAGACTGAAATAAGCAATCTACAAGAAGATGATACTACTGACTTTCAAAGTTTCCGACGGACCATTGTCAACGCACATACTCTTAGTAGAACGCGTGAGAATATTACGTACACAGTCCCATACTGGTGGAACGACGAGATTCAGTCTAAAAGAGCCGAATGTTTTAGGTGTAGACGAACAGCACAGAGGTATAGGACCCAGCAAAATATCGACGATTACAAGCGTTCTAAGAAAGAACTGGGCAGAGAAATCAAAAGGGCTAAGCGAAATTGTTGGCAAAATCTATGCACAGCGCTAGAAAATGATGTATGGGGAGAAGCATACAGAATCACAATAAAAACTTTGAGGTCAGAAACCCCGTACAGCCTCTGCTCACAAAAAAGGAATGAAATAGCGAACATACTTTTTCCCACAAAGCCCCGTCAAACATTCGCCCAAGTCAACATTACTGTTCAACCCGACGACTTCTCGGCGGAGGAAATAGCAGTAGCAGCAAGTAATATAAAAGTAGGTAAAGCAGCTGGTCCAGATGGTGTACCTCCAGAAGCGATTAAGATCATCATAGAAAAATATCCTGAAATAATCAGGAGGATTTTCAATAATCTCCTCCATAGGCAAGAGTTCCCCGACCAGATTAAACAGGCCAGATTAACGCTTATTTTGAAACCGGGGAAAGACCCCGATATAGCCAACTCATACAGGCCAATCTGCCTGTTGGATTGCTTGGGAAAATTCTATGAATATCTAATAAAGAATCGTCTGGAGGAGGATCTGAAAAGAAACAGAAGTATCTCGGATAGACAGTACGGATTTAGAAGATCCAGATCCACAATAGATGCGGTAAAGGCAATAACTGACACGGTCAAAGAGACGAGAAAAAGATGGGCCGTTCTCGTGATGTTTGATGTGAAAAATGCATTTAATTCCGCCAATTGGGGTCACATCGTCAAAGCTCTGGAAAAGTCAAGAGTGTCAGAATATTTAGTAAATATAATCAAGAACTACCTTAATGAAAGGTATGTCCAGGTGGCGAAGCCTAAAGACCTGCAAACCACAGCAGGAGTACCGCAAGGATCCGTACTGGGACCAACATTATGGAATGTTCTGTATAACGGGGTTCTGGAAATTACCTATGGAAGTAAAGTCAAAGCTATTGCGTATGCAGATGATCTAGCGCTACTGATTCAGACTGAAACGAACTGGGACTTAGAAGATATAGTGAATAAAAGTTGTAGGAAAGTATATGACTGGATGAGGGAACAAGATCTCGAATTGGCTACACATAAAACAGAAATTGTCATTTTAAAAGGCCCAAGAAAACGACCCAATCTAACTTTCATGGTAGGTAGTACAAGAATAGAGCCGACAAATTGTACGAAATACTTGGGCATACACCTGGATACAGGTCTTAGATATACCAAACATCTTAGTAAAATAGTCCAGAAAGCAGAAGGAAGGACCACTGCATTATCAAAGATCATGCCAAATATCGGCGGACCAAGCAGTCATAAAAGAAGAATGTACCTTCAGGTAGTGCATTCTACTCTTCTGTATGGTGCCCCCATATGGTACGAAGTTTTAAGAATGACAAAGTATAAAAACATGCTGGAAAAATCACAAAGAAAACCCCTCTTGAGACTAACAAGTGCGTACCGGACTACCTCGACAATTGCCCTTCAGGCAATATCAGGTACGCTCCCCATTCACCTCCTAGCCAAAGAAAGAATGCTATTATATGCAAATGATTACGGCCACTTGCCCCACATAAAGTCTGAGGTAAGAAGACAGATGTACCAAGAATGGCAAGGTGAATGGGAGGCACAAATCGAAAAGGCTCAATGGACCAAAAGGCTCATTCCAGATGTGGTGGCCTGGTCTGCATGTAAGTATATAAGATTAAATTATTATTTTACACAGTTCCTCACCGGCCATGGTTCCTTTAGATCGTATACGTATGTTATCAAGAAGACAGTAGATGACCAATGTTCAGAATGCAACATCAGAGACGACGCTCAACACTGCATATTTGTCTGCAGGCTCTTTGAAAGAGAGAGATTGATTCTAGAAACAAGGTTAGGAGAAATCTCCATTGATAACGTTATGGAAAAATCTTTGCAAAGCAAAGATAACTTTAATTTGGTGGTCGATCTGATAACCGGAATTATGAAGAAAAAGGAGACGCTTGAGAGAGCGAGAGAGGATCAAGGTGGATAGACTTGTACTGGATTGATGGGACTAAACTACGGACGAAGTATATATGTGTATATGTGTTTGTGTGTACTATGTATGTTTGAATGTCTGTATGTGTAAATATGTGTATATTTTAAGCATGACATCGTATAGATAATTATTTGCCTGTTGTATACATTGTTTTCTTTTCTTTTTTCTTTTATCTTTTTGGAAACTTATCTGAGCCGTATTAGGCTTGACAGACTGCCCCGCTGCACTCGAAGTTACATCCGCCAAGGAATTTGTACCGTGTGCACCGGGGGAGAAGGGGGTGGACTTTAGTTGGTAGGCAGTTAGCCAGAGGGTGCCCGTAGGCAGGACTTCTTAGGGGGAAATGCATGGGGGTAAACTCTTCCTCTCTGAATCCAACACACGCTTAGCCATCCTTAAGTGGACACGGCTAGGTACGGTATTTAGAATATTTACCACCTCCTCAAAAAAAAAAAGGAAGTCTGAATTGCTGTTCGTGCCCGTCATATGTGAGAGCCCGGAAGTCGTCACCTCTCTGGAACTCTCCAGGGCGGTAGAAGCAATTAAGATAGGGAGGTCGCCGGGACCTGATCGTGTGCCGCCGGAGGCCATCAAGATTACGGTAGCCGCGCAGCCTGAGCTAGTTAGATCGTCACTGTCCCAGGTTTTCCCTGATAAACTGAAATGGGCACGCCTCACTCTTATACCGAAACCCGGTAAAGATCCGGAAGAGGCCAGTGCCTATCGACCGATTTGTCTTCTAGACTGCCTAGGCAAACTTTATGAGAACATAGTTAAGAACCGCCTACAAGCGGAGTTAGATGCCGTGAATGCCATATCAAATAGGCAATATGGCTTTAGGAAGGCGAGATCGGCGGTAGACGCTGTCAGGCACATCAAGGAAGGCGTGAGAAATTCTAAGAGGAGATGGGCCGTGTTAATAATGTTCGATGTGAAAAACGCGTTTAACTCGGCGAACTGAGGGCATATCATCAGCAAGATGGAAGCCCTCAATCTGCCCACCTATCTTATTAATATAATAAAGAGCTATCTGTCCAACAGGATCCTAAAAACCAATAACTACGATAACATTAAGCTTTCGGCCGGCGTCCCCCAGGGGTCGGTCCTCGGACCGATACTCTGGAATATTCTTTACGACGAAGTTCTTAAGTTGCGCTACGGGCGGTCTTGCGAAGCGGTCGCGTACGCGGACGACTTGGCAATCCTTATAACCCACGACTATTATTGGAAGTTGGTAGAGGTGGCGGAGCGATGTTTCGGTCTTGTGAACGCTTGGATGACCGAAAACGATCTTGAGCTTGCAAGCGCTAAGACAGAGGTGGTGGTCCTTAAGTCACCGAGAGGCGGTCCCGACCTGTTATTTCGCTTCGGAAACAACGAGGTCAAACCTTCCTCTTGCGCCAAATATCTGGGAATAGACCTCGACCGAGGACTCAGGTTTTCCAAACACCTCACAAGGGTGGTAGGGAAGGCAGAGGCACAAACCGCAGCCCTCCGGAGAATAACACCAAACATCGGAGGTCCTGGTGGTGCCAAGAGGAGACTGTACCTCAATATTGTACAGTCGACCCTTCTCTATGGAGCCCCGGTCTGGATCGAGGCTCTAAGGTACCAAAAATACAAAGATATGCTAAACAAGGCGCAGAGGAAGCCTCTGCTGAACGTATGCAGTGCATACCGGACGGTATCAACCACGGCTCTGCAAGTAAACGCGGGCGCCCCTCCTATCCACCTGCTAGCCAGGGAACGTGTGTCCCTCTACAAAACACCGAACGGTCAATTGCCGGAAGCAAGAGCGGTCGTCAGAGAACGGCTTCTGGCGGACTGGCAGGTGGAATGGGAGGCGGAACACAATAAGGCCCAGTGGACGAAGAGATTAATCCCAAATGTGAGGTCGTGGTTCGCTTGCAAGTTCAAGAGGACGAACTTTTATTTTACACAATTTTTAACAGCACATGGCCCATTCCGAGCGTTCACACACCGCATCGGAAAGGTTAACGATGACCTGTGCCTGATCTGCCACGTGAGGGAGGACGCGGAGCACTCTGTTTTTCGGTGCAGCGTCTTCGCTCGCGGGCAGGCCAGGCTCAGAAACCGATTCGGTGATATAGGTCCGGACAATATATTGAACCTCGCGTTAGAAAATAGAAACAACTATGAATACATAATTGATGTCGTAACTAACATAATTAAAGAAAGGACGATACTCGAGCGCGCAGAGCAAAACAGATGAGGGGGTCTTCTCACCATCCTCATATAAATAAAAAAAAATCGCTTTCGATCCTAGCTAATAACCCAATCGTGATCCTTGTTCCACTTAAGCCCTATCGCTTCCCGATAGGCGCTTAGCCCACTTTCCACTTCAGGAAAAGAACCTCTACCTATTCCTGTCGCTCTTAGGCAGATGCATAGGACACATATTTATAAATTACATTCTAGACAGCGCGGAATATCCCCATGTATCGTTCTCTAAAGAACACGTCCAGGGATATTCCGGGTCGGAAGAGGGGGTGGTTTTAGTTGGTAGGCGGCTGGTTATGGGGGGCACGCGGGACGCATGGACCATACTCTGGTCTGTGGGCCCTAGCGAGTTCTCCTCTCCTGTCCGAGTCCAACAGTACTAGGGACACCTTCCCTAGTCTGCTAAGAGCGTTCCACCTCAATCCAAAAAAAAAAGGTTGGTTATTCTGTGTGGGTGGTTGATATCAGGAAATATGGTCAGGTTGTTGCGATCTGTCAGGAGCCCAGGTCTATATAATTGAAACTGAAACTGGAAAATTTAGAAGAAATAGCATTTGATTTATGCACCCTACTGTTTTCCTGGATTCGGCACCCAACCAGAATCCTCAAATGACTATGTTCCACCAATTTCTAGTAATAAAAATCTACTTGCTCTAATCAAAGCAATGGTGACATGCAGGGTAAAATAATGGAGGAATGTAGTAGGGGGGAACCCAGTATAATTCCGGACGACATTGTACCAAGTGAAAATCATGTTTTACCTCCTAAAAGTGATAGTGACACTAAGCATAATGTATCAGACTTTGAATGCGTAAAGCCTAGTAGGCCAAAAAGACTTGCAAAGAAACCTGTTCATTTAACAGATTATGTTTGTAGTAGTTTAAGTTAGGTTAGGTATAAGATCATTAATGATGCAGGGATCTCTTGTAAAAAAAAGGGGAGATGTGCCGTTAGGAGTTTATGAAATAGGTGCCAGAGTTAGGCAACACATGAGTCAGGGCGAATATGACAGTGCATGTGAAGTTAGGCTAGGAAGCATGAAAGATGTACGTTGAAAAGTAATAAACTGATGTTTATCCGAAGTAATAACCAGGGTATTATTTATAACGCTTCTCTGATAACACGACAGAAACTCTTCTGCAACCCTCTACTCAATTCAAAAGCAGGTTTACTATGGACTGCCCAAGCTACCTACTTTAAAATCCCAACGATAAATTAGAAAAATGATCCAAGGCTCGAAGAGTGTATATGTAAGGTTAAATAAAGGATTTGTAGAACAGCTTATGACGGATCACTTTAGATTTGCTTGAAAAATATTTTTTAAAAATGTCTGCTTGTCGTTTTATAAATCATAAATTCACTTTTTAAATTTGAAGCCAAGACTAACATAATGATTATTATAAATAATCTACTTCAGACATTTTTTTTTAATGGCATAGACTAGGTGTCAATCAGCCAGTCACAACAAGACAATGTGGTCCTCAGAGTTCCATAGCAAACTCTTCTGCAGCTCTCTACTCAGTTCAAAAACTGGTTTGCAAGGGACTGTCGCTCACCACATTTTTTTGTATATACAGCGTGTCTACTTGAGTTGGAAACATATGGGAAACTTTTTTATTATTAATTTTACGAAAAAAAGTTATTCTTTATAAAAAGTTCTGCATGCCCCAAAACCTAAGATTCAATCATCAGATATCAAATTTTCTGAATATTATACGAGGTATGTCAAAAAATATGAATTTCGGTCAAGGGTAAAGTACCTTTATTTCTCTCAATATCGAAAATTCTTATGATAAAAAGTTGTTTGGAATTAAAAACTAAGATCAAATATGCAATTACATGCTTCTTATTGAAAAAAAAATTTTTTCTCAAATTTAAGGATACCAACATTGTTTTTAATTATTACAAATATGATAACTCGTTTATTATTCATTTTACGAAAAAAAGTTACTCTTCGTAAAAAGCTTTGCATGGTCTAAAATCTAAGACACAACCATGATATATCAACTTTTATTAATTTTATACGAGGTGCGTCAAAAAATATGAAATTCGCTCAATATTATATCACCTTTATATTTCACAGTATTTCAATTAGAAGGATGTAATTGCATATTGACACATAGTTTTTAGTTCTAAACAACTTTTTTAATAACTGTTTTCAATATTGTGAAAAATAAAGGTACTTTACTCTTGAGTGAAATTCATATTTTTTGACATAACTCGTATAAAATTAATAAAATGTGATATCTGTTGGTTGCATCTTCGGCCTTATGACCTACAGAGCTTTTTATAAAGAATACCTTTTTTTCGTAAAAGTAATAATAAAAGAGTTATCGTATGTGTAATGAATCAAAACGAAGTTAGTATCAATAAATTTGAGAAAAATTTGGAAAATATTTGTTTTCCAATTAGAAGCATGTAATTGCATATTTGAGCTTAGTTTTTATTTCCAAACAACTTTTCAGAATAAGCATTTTCGATATTGAGAGAAATAAAGGTACTTTACTCTTGAACGAAGTTCATATTTTTTGACATCCCTCGTATAATATTCAGAAAATTTGATATCTGATGATTGAATCTTAGGTTTTGGGGCATGCAGAACTTTTTATAAAGAATAACTTTTTTTCGTAAAATTAATAATAAAAAAGTTTCCCATATGTTTCCAACTCAAGTAGACACGCTGTATACATATCGCTACTTCAGTACAAAAGGGCCACAAATCAAAAAATACAAAAATCGCGTTTATTCAAAAAATCTAACCTTAAGCAGTCATATTTTTATATACCACTGAAACCCCCATGTATTTTACGTTTTTTAATATCGAAATGACACTTGCGCCCTTTTTGCATTTTTGTGTTTGAAAGAAAAAATATGGACAAAACCGCCACTTTTTTAGTTGTGTCCTGGCAGTCGAAGTGACCGCACGTTTCTTTTGTGCTAAACAGCCACATTTAAAAAAACCCTAGTCGTTGTTACCGTTTTTATAAACGAAAGTGCCACATTCCGAAATACGTCCGTTTTGCAAAGAAGATTCATGTAAGTACATTATTATTTCTTAAACAAAAGAGATGTGTAACGAAATACGGTCATTTTATACAAAATATTCGCATAATATATATTTTTATTTCTCAATCAAAAAGGATGTATTACAGAATACGTTCATTTTGCTTATATTCTCGTAGTTAGTATATCATTTAAAATAAAAAAAAGGGCCATATCTTGGGACACGACTGTTTTGCATTTTTTATGACAGTCAAATGTTATTATTAAAAAGTAGAATGCCGTTGTTTTTATTTACTTGTACAGTAGACTCTCTCTATAACGAGAACTGAAATGGCGGACCAAGACCCTCGTTATAAGCGGATCTCGTTATATCAGACAACAATAATATTGGAATTGTTTTGTTGCCTCTTATGTAGTTTATTAACCCCTTACAGTGTTTTTATTAACTAGTTATAAATTGTACCTTTTAGTAGTAGTTTTGGAATTAACTTTTGTTATTTTTGTAGACTGACATTGTAATATTTTTTTTTTTTGATAATATAAGACTTTTTTGTAATAATTTTACTCAAAATCTACATTAATTAGTGACAAAAACATTGATTAAAATGTTTGTTTTTTTGGTATGTGTCCGTTTATTTCAAATTCCTATCATGACATAAGAAATATTTTTTATGCAAAAGGGCCATATCTGCTAATATCTCTTTCAGGAAAATAATTACGCTGTATCTAAATACAATATCAAATATAGTTTAAATTTACCTTTCTAACAATATATTACTTGCATATAAATGATAAAAAATAAAAGAAAAATAAACCAAAAATAAATGTCAAAACTTTGAGTAGCTCCTCTGTAAAAACTGTGATTTTGATTTGTGGCCCTTTTGTATTGAAGTAGCGATATATACTGCCGTGCTTAGCAAAAACGCAGTATCTGCAAAAATCTGAAAAAATGAAATTTTTACTTTTTTCTAACCCAAATGTACATATCTGTTATTTGCTTACTAAAAATGACCTAAGTTAAGCCAAAACCCATTAAACACACCTCGTCTTATGCCGTATCCTGTGTAAATGTATACGAATTCTTAAACTAAAATCGATTTTACTCGAATGTGATGTCTCTGCAGATACGGCGTTTTTGCTAAGCACGGCAGTATACGTGTAAGTATATATTTTTCAGTTAGGATTAAAGTTTCAATTTTATTTCAATATCCCAATAATAAATTAGAAAAATGATCCAAACCTAAGAATGTATAGGAAAGATTAAATAAAGGATTTTAGAACAGCGTATGACGAATAATCATACACCTAATTTTGAATTGGAAGTAGACATGTATGTAGAAATGTAACGAAACTCTAAAAGAATCCACGTAAGTTTTTCTACGACACTGTTTGTGTACATTATTTGGTTAATTACAGCACGTGGTAATTGAAATACCCTTCTTATTTTGATCACGTTTCTATTCTCAAATCAAGAGCCATAAACCATTTTCAAAATAGAAACTTGACAAATTAAAAGTATTTTGTTATTGCCTGACATAAGTGTCATTTTTTCATGTTTGATGTAGATGACCAAATCCTTTCAAGTAGCTTGTAGAATATTCTTGTTAATACAATTTCAATTTTTTTATAATAATCATAAATCGACTTTTCAAATTTGAAGTCAATGCTAACCTAATGATTATTATAAATAAATAATATATTTGCAGAAGTCCTCATTGCTGTTGAAAAACCTCGATGTGGATCTACCATTTTTCACGTCATAAAAATTCAATAAGTATCTTTTCGTTATTACTGGCAGAGTCGTTCGAATTTCACTTATTTCTATACTCCTTTATCATTCGATTTTTTAAACATGAAGCAGATACTAACATATTTTTTTAAAAATATCTTGGTGAGATATCCACTCCTTGAACGTTTTGAACAAAACTTGATAAACCTGAAACTGGATATAAAAAACAATACAAAAACAACATAAACAACATTTAATATTAACAATACTTTAGGAAGTACATAACTACATTTATAATCTTTTTTTTTTTCTAAACACAAGAGATTATTAATTTCTGCTTTTTAACCCTGTTGTCTTATATTGTATATTCGTCAGTATCAATCCGAAAAAAAAAATAGTAAACTTAAAATTGCTTTTTGGGAAGAAAATCTTTTGTGGCAAGCTGAAAATCAAACACCTTGATGTGTTTGTAAGCTCTCCTTAATAACCAAAAATCCATTTGTGTATCCTAAGATTGTGATGGTACTGCTTCTGCTCTTAACCTGAAAAAAATAATAGAATTATTAGAGTAAATCAACATATACGTAATGTTTCAAAATAATATTAAATTAGTGTAAACAAGATCTGACTAAATGTTAATGAATTAGCATGAGACTTTTGAAATTCCGTTATGTGTTTTTAAAACATTTCATAATTTTAATACCCTTAAACTTCGCTAATGGTTGAAGGAGTGACGAATGTATGGATAGAGAAGCATGAGCCGTTTTCAACATCATTACCTATATCAAGCCAATATAAAGCAGGAAAGATTTATAAAGATTCTGAAATGCTTTCTTTATGAGTTTTATGTTAATAATAGTTCCTTGCCATCAGTAGAAGAAAATATTAAGGTTATTTATTATAATATTATATATTTAATATTTCCCGAGATATACTATTTGTTTATAAGCCAAAAACTTGTTTATAATTTTGAGGCCGCTTAAATAGTCCAATTTCAATTCTGTAAAGTACATTAGATAGGTACAGTGTCTTTTTATACAAAAATCATAACTATTCTTATGTATCATAATTATTGTGGTTATTATAGCAACCGTAAATTTTTAATTAACAATTCAATTGTTGCTAAACTATTCATTCAAGTTCCGTCGGCTTCTGGAATTATAATCTATACCAGCATTTCCCAACCGGTAGGTCGCGACCCACAAGTGGGTCGCGGGCAGATTTCAGGTGAGTCGCGGCGTGGCTCTTACAGTAGCTGAGTAGCGTGTCCTAGTAGCCATCATGGGTGAGGGATGGGTCGCGAATATGAAAACACATCAGAAGGTGGGTCGCCAGACATAAAAGGTCGCCAGACATAAACTTTTCCCAAAAATGGCCTATTCTCCGATAATCTGCCCAGACTATAAATATATGAAACAAAGGTCGCAATAGTATAAAACTGAATTCCCTAAGAAAATTAGGTGGTATATCATCAGGCACAGGACCCTTATTGACACCTAATGATGAAAGGTCTTCGTAAATTTTGGAAATCTGGATACGATATGATGAAATACTGAGCGATATGGTCAACATTGCAATTTAAAGTAATATCAGTACAGACTGATGAAAAGTGATCTGCGAATAAGTTGGCAATGTCATTGCCACAGGAAGCTACAGAGTCATTCAGGGTCATTGAGTCAGATATACAATTGTTTTGATGTTTGCTACCTACAAATTTCCAAAATTCTTTGCGTTACTTTGTACCTATAGAAAATTCGGTGAAACGTATATAATTGTCATAACAACATTTAGATAGATTTTTACAATTTGTTCTCAGATGACAAAATTCAGCATAGCTAGCAGGAGTCCTTAAGGTTTTATAAATTTTATAAGCTTTTATTTTTTCATTTAACAATTGCTTAAGCTCAGAAGGATATTAACAAGGAAATTTCTTAATACTAAAATATTTAACTGGAGTGAAATGTTCAATAAGAGAGTAAATATGTCATAAAACATAGCAATCATGTCAGAACGAGCTCCTCCATGGAACAGGTTATCCCATTCTATAGATTCTAGACATTGGTGAATTGCTGGAAAGTTTGCGTTACGGAAATCATAATAATATTCCTTACCGGAAATTGACCTATCAAAAACATTAAGCTGCAATGATGTTAACATAGGAGGATGATGAGAGTCAGGTGAAATCAGAGCATCGTCCACTTCAGAAGGTACCCCGTCAAAATAGCCACGTCGAAAAAGCTCCGACAAAATAGCCCCGACATAATATCCCGCACACAAAATAGCTCCGACAAAATAGCCGCGGAATAATAGCTCGCCGACAAAATAGCCCCGACAAAAAACTCCCTTCAGAATTCATCATGAAATAATTCTTTAAAAATACATTTTTTCGGAGATGATAATTATCCTCTATTCAGATGTTTATCTTAACCACATTAAATAAAAATGGTCTTTTCAGAGAACTCGAGTCCTGTCTTTGCCTCTTGGAAGTTTGAACATTTAATTTAAGCGAAAATCAATGTTCATTTATGATATAAACATTCTTTTCTGTTTTCGGGCAACAGTAAAATGCATTTTAAATTAAATAAATTAAATACATTCTTCCTTTTTGTCAAATAATTTAAATTAAAAAAAAGTTTTTGGACACCCTGTAAAAATAATTATGTAATTGTTTATACAGGGTGGTTCATCTTATTCGCCTCGGTCTCTGTACGGAAAACCACTCGATATTTAAAAAAAAATTTCACAGAAATATACAGGGCCTTTATTAATACTACAATCTAAAAATAATGTGAATTATACAGGATGCTCCAAAAAAGAGTGGTATATCAAAGTTATATTTTTTCTTATGGAATGCCCTATATCTGATGACGTTATTGAATTGACCTTAAAAAATAAGCTATACTTTCATAAGGGTTCCCTATACCTAAATACAGGGTGTTTTGATTTATTTCGATTTTTATAAGAATGGAAGGTTTTAGAAAAAAATAAATATCTACGAATCTAAGAATCAGTTACAGATTCTTTCTTGGATCTTAATAATAGACTATTTAGCATACTTAAGCAGATGCTCATTGCAACAAAATTTCTTACAGGGTGGTTAAAATATGAGATTGTTCTATTAACAAATTCAAGCTGTAATAACTTGCTTATTTTAAATAGAACACCCTGTATCTTACTAGTATATCGCGTAGAAAATTTAATTATCTTTCAATTTATGTTAGGGTTTCCTATACCAATCTTTTTACAGGGTGGTCAAAATATTAGATCGTTCTATTAACAAATTCAAGCTATAATAACTTACTTATTTTAAATGGAACACCCTGTATCTTACTAGTCGATCGCGTAGAAAATTTAGTTAGCTTTTAATTCTTATTAGAGTTTCCTATACCTATCTCCCTTCATTTTTTAAATATTTAAAGATTTCCTAATTTGTAAGCTTTAAAAATTAGAATTATCCAAGTACCCATGTCGTGGTTATGTACAACATATAGGAAACTCTAATACAAATTGAAAGCTAAGTAAATTTTCTAAGCGATGGTCTAGTAAAATACAGGGTGTTCCATTTAAAATAAGTAAGTTATTACAGCTTGAATTTGTTAATAACACAATCTCATATTTTGACCACCCTGTAAGAAACTTTGTTGCAATAAGCATCTGTTTAAGTATGCTAAATAGTCTATTATTAAGATCCAAGAAAGAATTTGTTACTAATTCTTAGATTCGTAGATATTTATTTTTTTCTAAAGCCTTCTTCTTCTTGTGCCACTCCTATCGGAGATTGGAAATCATCAAGGCTACCCTGACTTTGTTTACAGCTGACCTAAAAAGTGCATTAGTGGTGCAGCCAAACCACTCTCTCAAATTCCGCATCCACGACATTCTTCTACGGCCTGGATTCCGTTTTCCTTCTATTTTTCCTTGCATTATATTTTGAAGTAATGCGTATTTATGACCTCTCATCAGGTGACCCAAATACTCGAGTTTTCTTCGTTTTATCGTTAATAAAATTTCTGGGTCTCTTCCTATCCTTCGTATTACTTCAAGATTTGTGATTCTTTCAACCCAACTTATCTTCGGCATTCGACGGTAGCACCACATCTCGAAACTTTCAATATTTTTTATGTTGTTCTGTTTGAGAGTCCAGGCCTCTACACCGTATAATAGCGTGTTAAATACGTAGCCACTTAGCATTCTTAATCGTAGAGGGATGCTTATATCTCTGTTGCAGAAGAATTTTCTCATCTTTATGAAGGTGGCCCTGGCAATTTCGATACGTCTTTTTATTTCATTGTTTTGGTCTCCAGTTTCGTTTATTAAAGTTCCCAAGTATTTATAACTTGATACTTTTTCAATTTGAATGCCGTTTATACTAATATGTGCTGGTTGTGTCATGATTTTACTGAAGACCATATACTTGGTTTTTTTGATATTAATGTTTATGCCATAATTGTTGCAAGCAATATTTATGTTTGTAAGTAATCGTTGTAATTCTTCTACTGTTCTTGCAACTAGTACAGTGTCGTCTGCGTATCGAATATTATTTACAACCTCTCCATTGATTACGATTCCTTCATTTGCTTGCAAAAGGGCTTCCTGACAGATGCTTTCACTATATACATTAAATAGCAGTGGTGACAAAATGCATCCCTGTCTTACTCCTCTACGTATTTCTATTGCTTTGGATATCTTGTTTTCTATTTTGATGTTAGCTTTCTGATTCCAATATAAGTTGAGAATTATTCGCAGATCTTTATTATCTATGTCTTTTCTTTCAAGAATGTCTCTTAGCCTATCGTGGCGTACTCTGTCAAACGCTTTTTCAAAATCGATAAAACATGCATGTACTTCTTGATTAACGTCTAGGCATCTTTGTGTAAGAACATTCAAACCGAAGAGAGCTTCTCGAGTACCTAGTCCTTTTCTGAACCCCATCTGTGTATTACCAATATCTGACTCCAACTTTTGATAAACTCGGTTGTGGATGATTTTTAGAAATATCTTTAGTAGATGGATCATTAAAGATATTGTTCGATGTTCTGAACATTCTTTTACATTGGATTTCTTTGGCAGTGTAATGAATGTAGACAGCAGCCACTCTTGAGGTATAATACCAGTATTGTATACTGTGTTAAATAAGTGCAATATTATACCTATTGATTCATCATTCAAGAGCTTTAGTAATTCAGTAGGAACCTCATCGGGTCAATTTGCCTTTCCAGTTTTGGAATTTCTAAGTGCCATTTCTACTTCACATTTTAGGATTTCAGGTCCCGTTTCACCATTTACCTTGTCAATGTTATTTCTGTTGTCCTCAAACAATTCTCTTATGTATTCACTCCATCTATTAATTTTTTCTGTTAAGTCTACAATAATATTTCCGTCTTTGTCCTTAAGCAAACTTATTTGATGTCTTCTTTGGGTTCCTGTAAGTTCTTTTACTTTTTTATGTATATTGAATGTATCATACTTTCTTTCATAGTCTTCCATTTCTACACATTGTTCTTTAATCCATGATTCTTTGGCCTTCTTTATTATTTGCTTTATGTTCTTATCAACCTCTCTGTATTTTTCTGAATTATTCTTCAATTTGCGTCTTTCATCCATTAGTTCTAGTATGTCTGGTGTCATCCACACCTTATGTTTCTTTGGAGATTTGGTTAGGTGTTTCTTTCCCGTAGTTCTTATTATAGTGTTTATATACTTCAGTTTTTCATCTATGTTGTCTGTTCTGCGGATTTGGTTTTCTGCTACACTGAGGTCGGTGTTGATTTCTTCGCGCACTGTTTGTCGTCGGTGTTCACTTTTAAGCTGACAGGTCTAACGTTGGGATGATGGTTTTTCTCATTTTCTTTGGTCTAGCTTCTAACACAGATACTACTGGATTATGATCCGAACCGATATCAGTTCCAGGGTAAGTTTTAGTAGATTTCACGGCATTACGGTATCTTTTTGTCACCATTATGTAATCTATTTGGTTTCTGATTACTTTTTCTTGTGTGTGTTGAGGTGACGTCCACGTATACAGTCTCCTTGGGGGTAATTTAAAGAATGTATTAGTTACTATTAAATCTTCGCTTTGACAAAACTGAACTAAACGATCACTCCTTTCATTTCTATTACCTAAGCCGTATTCACCGACATTTTCTCCAACTTTACCCTGACCTACCTTGGCGTTCAGATCGCCCATTACTATGTTAATGTGTTGTCTCTTTGTTGTTCTCATCACCTCTTCTAAGTCTAAAGCCTTACATTTTTATAAAAATCGAAATAAATCACAACACCCTGTATTTAGGTATAGGGAACCCTTATGAAAGTATAGCTTATTTTTTAAGGTCAATTCAATAATGCCATCAGATATAGGGCATTCCATAAGAAAAAATATAACTTTGATATACCACTCTTTTTTGGAGCACCCTGTATAATTCACATTATTTTTAGATTGTAGTATTAATGGCCCTGTATATTTATGTGAAGAAATTTTTTTTTAATATCAAGTGGTTTTCCGTACAGATACCGAGGCGAATAAGATGAACCACCCTGTATTACTAAATATTAAACATTTTTGTTTAATTTATTAATATTTTGTATTTTGACAACGACGTCGGAAGTGGAAGTCGAAACGTTAATAAAATAATTTTTTTAAGTAAATTGTGGCCCTTTTCCCAATTAGAATAGTAATTTAAAATAAATGGTACTCCGTTAAAAGGTACAACTTTTTATTGGAGGTGTTTTCTAATAGGCTCTTTTAGCCGGGGCTATTTTACCCGGGGCTGTTTTGACCGGGGCTATTTTGTGTGCGATCTATTTTGTCGGGGCTATTTTGTTTGCGGGCTATTTTGTCAAGGCGATTTTGTGTCCGGGCTATTTTGACGGGGCTTTTTTGACGGGGCTGTTTTGACCGGGCTATTTTGACGGGTCAGGCTTCAGAAATATCAAGCTCTTCTGGGCCCAGTATAAGATCCAGAATAACAGCCCTGCTATTAAATATAAAATTACATTTAAAAATATTATGATAAGCACACAGAATTGAAACCTTAATGGCCTCAACTACAGCTAGCAGTGATGAAGGTTGTGAGTGTGAGGTTGCAGAAGAGCAATAATCTTCAACTCTCCACCTAGCTGAGGGGAGATTATAGTCACCAAATAAGTAAAATTTCAGAGATGAAAATAATTCACTTAGAAGCATCAGTTGGTCAGCATGAACATGATAAGTGTAGGCTGGAGATTGGGGTGGAATACACAGGGTGTAACAAAAATACAGGTCATAAATTAAATCACATATTCTGGAAACAAAAATAGTTCGATTGGACCCAACTTACCTTAGTACAAATGTGCACATAAAAAAAGTTACAGCCCTTTGAAGTTACAAAATGAAAATCGATTTTTTCTAATATATCGAAAACTATTAGAGGTTTTTTATTGAAAATGGACATGTAGAATTCTTATGGCAGGAACATCTTAAAAAATAATAACAGTGAAATATGTACACCCCATAAAAATTTTATGGTGTTTTGTTCCCTTAAACTCCCACAAACTTTTGTGTATGTTCTAACAAAATTTTATATGTGGTACCATTAGTTAAAGACAATGTTTTTAAAACTCTTTTGCCTCTTAGTATTTTTTCCATTAGCCAGTTTTTATCGAGATGTAGCTTCTTTTTTAATATATTTACAAAAAAAATTTATGGAGGTTTTGTTCCTTTAAACTCCCCAAATGTTTGTGTATGTTCCAATTAAACTATTATTGCGGTACTATGAGTTAAACAGTGTTTTTAAAACTTTTTGCCTCTTAGTATTTTTTCGATAAGGCACCTTTTATCGAGATCTGGTTTCTTTTTTAATATGATTCAAAATATACCTAAAAAGGTAAATTATAAATAAATTTTCATATTATTCCCTTTTACATAACCTTATACAAATATGTGATGGATTTGACAAATATTCAAAATATCTCGATAAAAACTGGCTTTTTGAAAATGTACAAGGAGGCAAAAAGATTTTTAAAAACATTGTTTTTACCTAATGGTACCACAATAATAATTTTATAAAACATACACAAAAGTTTGGGGGGTTTAAGGGAACAAATCCCCATAAATTTTTTATAGGCTGCACAAATTTCACTATAAAGTTTTTTAAAGATTTTCCCGCCATAAGAATGCCACATGTCCACTTTCAATAAAAAAGCTCTAATAGTTTTCGATAGATTGCAAAAAAAACGATTTCCATTTTGTAACTTCAAAGGGCTGTAACTTTTTTTATGTACACATTTGTACTAAGGTAAATAAGTTAGGTTCAATCCAACTATTTTTGGTCCCAGAATATGTGATTTAATTTATGACCTGTATTTTTGTTACACCCTGTATAGAGCTCCCAGATTAAGTTTGCCATGAAACCGTACAAACAGCTGTTCAATAGATGGATGAGATTGGATTCGTAATGATGAATATTTCTTTAAAATAGCAATCTATACTCCACCTCCTCTAAGAGATGGACTAGAGGCAGGTGTATGATCCTGTCTATGGATATTGTAATTGACAAGACCAATTTCAGCATCGTCAATGTCACTATTGAGCCAAGTTTCTGTTAGAATGATGATATCATAGGTACAATTAAAAACATTGACGCTTAATTCAGTAAGTTTTGTTCTGAGACCCCGGACATTCTGGTAATAGACTGTAAACTTGCCCAAGTCAGTAGAGTTTAAAGGTTTTTTTTAATGATTTTAGGTATGTTATTAAAATGCTTAATCGTGAGATTAACTTCTCCAAAGTGTTGTCTCTCTGAAAGTTCGGACCTAAGACTATTGGAACAGTTTTCTTTGGTTAGGGGTTTGATCAAAAAGAATATATCTTTTTTTCGCGACTAATTTTTTGTTTGTTTTTAATAATATGAAGAGCATCACTGGTTGACCAGTCTTGTTCACATTTCCAAAGCGTAAGAGTTTGATTCATTTGTGTTGATGGAAGCATGGGCCTTTGATAAAATAGATTTTACTTGAGAAGCATCATCAGAAGATTAAAAATGAGGATGTTTTTAGATTTTCTTTCCAGTTCATGAAGCTCGTTTACCACATCGTCAACAGATAATGAATTAGCACTTTTTTTAGCCTTAAGTTTTAACTTGTCCTGTTTCAAAGCATTAATTTCATTTTTAAAATTGTCAATTTCCCTAATAAGTTTGGGTACAATTTTAAAAGATTTTTTTTTATTATCTCCCTTTATTGACAATCAGATATAAAACAAACATCTACAAGTCAATTTGTTGGTCTTACATTAAATTAAATTATTGTAAATGTAGTGACGTGGAGAGGTAAACATCCAGCGATGTTTCCTCAGTTACCTCTTAGGTCAGAGGGCCAGCTTCTTCTGAGTCTTCTATTGTGGACAGGTTGCAGTAGTGGATGAAGTAGTGGATTAGGATGGTCTTCTAGTTTGTTGTGGTGTTTTCTGTTGTTTTCTCGGATGACTTCAGTTACATATGGAATTTTTAGATCTGTGTGTAGAGTTTGGTTTGATACATACCATGGTGCATTAACTATTGCTCGAAGTATCTTGGATTGCCGTCTCTGGATAATCACAGTATTGGATTTGCTAGCACAGCCCCACAGTTCCATGCCATAAGTCCAGATTGGCTTTATCACTGCTTTATATATTAGCAATTTGTGTTCTACTGAAAGGTGGAATTTTCTTCCAATGAGCCAGTAAAGTTCTTTGGTTTTTAGGTCAAGTTGCATTCTTTTCTTTGTTATATGGTGTTTCCAGTTTATTGTCAAAGTGTAGCCCTAGATATTTGACTTGATTACTTTGTGGTATTTTTATTTGATTGATAGTTACTGGTGGGCAGGTTCCAGTCCGGAGAGTGAATGTTATATGGGATGATTTTGTTTCGTTTACCTTAAACTTCCACTTCTTCAGCCATATTTCAATTGAGTTTAGATGCTCTTGGAGATTTTGTGTTGCTGCAATAGAATCGTCATGCTTGGCAAAAATAGCAGTGTCGTCTGCAAATGTCCCGATGGTTGTTTTATCATTTGTAGGCAAGTCATATGTATATAGTATGTACAATAATGGCCCTAGTATGCTCCCTTGTGGTACGCCAGAGTGAATAGGCTTGTATTCCGAGACTTCTTCATTAACTTTTACTTTAAACTGCCGTTCGTGTAGGTAGGCTTTCAGTAGGTTGTAGTAACTTGCTGGGAGAATTCTTTTTATTTTGCATAACAAGCCTGGATGCCAGACTTTGTCAAAAGCCTGACTGATGTATATAAAGGCTGTTGTGCAGTACTGCTGATTTTCAAGTGACTGGTTGATGGCGTTGACTATGCGATGGCATTGTTGTATCGTTGAATGGCTTTGTCGAAATCAGAACTGATGATCTGGGATCCAATTTTGTGGATTTATTTCTGCATTTATTCTGTTTAGGATAAGTCTTTCAAGCAACTTGGAGATTGTTGGTAATAAGCTGATAGGCCTATATGATGAGACATCTAGAGGGTTTTTGCCAGGCTTTGGTATCATAATTATTTGTCCAATTTTGAGTGCTTTGGGCCAGTAGTCACATCTAAGTATTGCACTGAATATGTGCAGTAGTTTAACTATGCCCTTTTTGGGTATTTCTTTTAACATTTTTGCAGTTATCAGATCTTCGCCTGGTGCCTTCTTTGGGTTTAGGGTGGCAATTACGTCTCTAATTTCTTTTGGAGTAAATAGTTTTATTCGGTCCTGTATCTGTAGTGGTTCTTCTAATATTTGGTTCGCTTCTGGTACTTGGTCGTCATTTAGTGGATTAAAAGCTTCTGCTAAATACTCGGCAAATAGGTCAGCCTTTTCTTTATCACTTTTTGCCCATGGTCCTGGTGGTGTTGAATTTTTACGTATTGGAGGTAATGCTGTTATTGGCTTTCTCTTACTTTTTATGGGCTTCCATATAGAGTTGTCTTGTCTTGATAGGTTGGTGATGTAATTCGTAAATGACTCATTTTTGACTTCTTGCAGCTTTGATTTTAATTTGTTGCTGATGCGATGGTATCTTGTTCTGCTGTCTGGTGTGTGTGTTCGTTGCCATGCAGATCTGGCCTTTCTTTTTTCAGTTACCAGTTTTTTTATTTCTAAAGGTATATTACTTATGTTTCTGTTGGGACTACTTTGTGGGGTAGCTGATTTAGCTGCATACTGTAGTATGTTTATAAATTTGTTATAGTCCTCTTCTATTTCTTCCGGTTTTTTCAGCCTCGTTGTTATTTCGATAGTATCGTGAATTATTTGTCGGTAAGTGTCCCAGTTTGTTTTATTGTTGTGCAGGTGGAGTTTTGGTTTTTTAGTGATAACTGTTGTACTTACCGTTGCTATTATTGGGCTATGGTCAGTAGTTAGGTCATAGCTTGGTGTTATATCTGTATAAGTTATACCAATACCGTTTGTTATGAAGAATTCCAATAAATCTGGTTTTTTGTTGGGATCGGTCGGCCAGTATGTTGGTGTTCCCGTTGAGATAAATGAGTAATTCTTATTTTGTATAACATGTGCCAGTTCTCTGCCTTTTGTTGTTATAAGTCGTGACCCCCACAAGGTATGCTTGCTGTTGTAATCTCCCCCAGCAATGAATTTTGGTCCTAAAGTTTGGAAAAATTCTTCATAGTGTTCTCGTTTTAGATTATGGCGAGGAGGGCAGTACACAGCTGTTACGTTGACATTATATGGAGGTGCTTCAACGCTTATTGTCGTTGCTTGGATGTGTTCTTCTTAGTACTTCAGTAGTTCATGATGTTTAATATTTTCTTTGATGAGTATTGCTGTACCTCCGTGGGCTGTGCCGTCAGGATGCTCAGTATGATATAGTTTATATTTAGGTATGTTAAAATAAGTTCTGTTCGTAAAGTGCGTTTCACTGATTAAAAATATGTCAATTTTATTTATGTCTAGAAATATTTTCACTTCTTCTGTATGGCTTGGAAGGCCGTTGGCATTCCATTGGGCTATTCGAAGAAACTTAGCCATTTATTTCATTTTGTTCATAAGCATGGTAAGCATGTTGAGGACCATGCTATTTTGTTGGATTAGTTGGTTGAAGAGATTCTTGAATTCTTAACACAGTGTTTAGTTATTTCTTATCTTCTGTTTGGTTGTGTTTAGTTACTTCAGCGTAGCTCAAGCCCTGGGGCAGTGGATTGGATAGTTGTTGTGTGTTTCTTGTGTATATATCATTTGTGTAGATTGCTGATGGGTTTTGATGCTTTCCATTGTTTTTGTTGCTTCCTTTGGTAAGTTTCTTATAGTGATCACATCCCTTATAATTGGCTGGGTGGCCTCCATTGCATAACGCACATACGGCTGGCGTCTCCTTTGACTTTTTGCACGTAGTGGTATTGTGTGAGCCTCCGCATTTTACACAGACGAATGGTTTATTACAATATGATTTGGAATGTCCATATTGTTGGCATCTCATGCACTGTATTATACTGTTTCTTTTTTAGTTCGTGGAGGTTCTATGTGTACTACTCTGTTCTGTAGGCCTGTTATATTATAGACATCTTTATTGTTTTGCGCGGGTTCTAAATCTACAAAGAAGAGATTAAGTGGTTCTTTGGTTTTTTGTTGTTTTACATTAACTATGTTTCTCACTTTGTGCCCTAACTGAGATAGCTCACTTTTTATGTCATCAGTATTGGTTGAGTGATGTAAGTATCTGATCACGATTCTGTAGGCTCGTTCTTCTTTTAGTTGGTACGTGTGATGGTATATATTTTTTTCCTTGAACTCCTTAACCAATTTTCGGTATATTTCTGGTGTTTCACAATTTATTTTGACAACGTTGTTTATTAAACTTTTTGTCTGGTATTCTTCTTTTTTCGCTATTTCCTCTAATTGCTTTGTCATCTCGTTGAAATCCTGTACCCCGTGAACAAATATTGGTGGAGGTTTTGGTATTTTGTTGGTTTCTCCGTTTCCAGTATTTTCTTCTGTTTCTTTCAACAGCGGTTGGAATCGGTTACCTGTTTCAATTTCGCTTGGATTTGGTTTGTTGTTATGTATTTTCTTCCTTTAATGGCGTCGCATGACTTGCCAAGCGTTTTTACTGTTTGTCTGATTTTCTTCTTCATCTTTGCTGGTTGATGTCATATAGTGAGTTTCTCTGTCTTCGATATTTGCACTATTTTTACTTGATGTCGGCATTTGCTGCTGAACTGGTTGAGTGTAATAGTTTGTATTTGCTGTCTGTATAGGAGTTGTATGATACTGTTGTTGCATAGTTGGCATATTCATGTTCATTGCATTTTCTGGTTGGTTCATCATTGTTGGCTGCCACTGTAGTTGGTTATTGGTTGCTTGTGTTATTTGTAGATTTATTGGATCACTCTGTATGTTTTGTTGTTGATAAACTGGTTGTCCATTTCTGAACCCAATAAGATTCCCCGAAGGGAACATATTGTTTTGTTTTTCTCACTTATTGCTAATGGGTTTTTTTTATTGTTGTTGATAAGATAATTAGAATTCTTAATCACCGGTTTTTCGGAGCGCTTTAACGATGTTTACACCTCGATGGCCCAGCGACGACTATTGTGTGAATTGACAAATCTTTTGATGAACGTAATACAAAACCCAACATCTTAAATGCCTTCGAAACAGTATGGTCAATGTGAGAGTAAAATGTTAATTTACAATCAAATATTATACCTAAATCACGAATTTCGTTCACACGTGTGACAGGAGTATTATTAATAAAATACTGATGGTGAATAGGCGAATGGGATCTAGCAAAAGTTATTAAAAAGCATTTATTAATATTAAGTTCCATATCATTTCTACCACACCACTCATAAAAATAATTTACTTGTGACTGAAGCTGATTGAACTTGATTTTTTTTTTCAAAGCAGGATTACCGAAAGCAAGCGCGTCGATATCAAACAACGTCACTTTACGACGAATGTCCGACGACAATTAAATAGAATTTTGTTTGTGTTTTGT
Organism: Diabrotica virgifera virgifera; assembly: GCF_917563875.1. Taxonomy (NCBI): domain Eukaryota; kingdom Metazoa; phylum Arthropoda; class Insecta; order Coleoptera; family Chrysomelidae; genus Diabrotica; species Diabrotica virgifera. Next base: position 96,742,430 of record NC_065451.1, on the reverse strand, counting down.
GTTTTTTATTTATATCTAAATACAGTGTGCATATTTTCGAAATCAAGTTTTTTTATTTATTTTAAACCTATTTTTATATAACGGACTTTCGGCTTTAACGGACTCCCCAATTTTGGTCTCCCCAATTAGTCCGTTATATCGAGGTTTTACTGTACAGTACAACCTGCCATATCCGGACCTGTCATATCCGGACGGTTCTACGCCGTCCGGATCTACCGAAATCTACCGAGAGAGGCAGTCCTGCTGTTGGACAGCGCACTAAAAGAAGAACTAAAAGATCTGTTTTGTGGCGAAATAATGTATTATAGAATCTATAAAACGTGTCTATCGACGAAAGTTATTGACGGCGTTGATTACTGGAATGTATGAAGGAGAAAACGTTTCAGAGACTGTAAAATAAGTAGTGGTCTTGATATCCAGATTTTTTCATATCCGGATCGGTCTGTCGCCACATTGATCCGGATATGGCAGGTTTTACTGTATATGTAAAATATATGTTATCGCCAACCGTCAATAAAGTCATTCATTATTGTACTCATTTGCCCTCATTTGCGGCAGTAAAGTAACACTTTTTGTACTGAAAGAAGAATTTTACTTTACCTGCCGCGATTAATCAAATTAAACGAGATTGAATGTAAGTGGTCGATGGCAGTAATCAAGTGGCGAGTATTTGAGTGAACCTAAAATTTATTTACTTTAATTATTAAAAATATTGTACAAAATTTACATTACTATTAATTAAATGTATGTCAAAAAGTGAAATTCTGTAGTATTTTGTAATTATATTCATACAAAACAAATAAAAACTTTACAGATTTAGTAATAAGTATTCAATATTGATAACTACACAGGCCAACAAAAAAAATTTAAAAAACTTTTCTTACAAATTTATGTGAATCCTATGTATTTTTTGGAGCTAAAAAAAGAATCTGAAATTAGATTTTACGTATCACCCATAGTTTTCCCACAATATGACACTGGTTTATTATACATTATAATAACTTGAAAAAGACAAAATACCGAAATACATTAAAATGATACATTATTAGAATAAAACCTTTTATCTAATTCTTATCTTGTAATATTATAAGTCTGTGCAATCATTTCAGGTGTCAATGCTTTAGTATTTTATTTCTCTTTTTTATGTAAAACTTCTGAAGTAGCTTTTTCTCCTATGCGAGGCACTCTGTTGTTCCTGATGAAGTGACCAACAGTAATTACCCATCACATTGGTGTTCCAATGTCCCTGGTATCGTTTCTCCATTACCTTGATATCCTATTGGAATCGTTTGCCTTGTTCTTCACTGACATCAGCCAGATTTTCAGGGAAAAAGTCAAGATGGTTGTGCAAAAGGTGGATTTTGAGGCTCATTTGACATCCCAAATCTTAAATATTATCTAATATCTTAAAAAACTTATTTCATAAATTAGCTAATATAAGATCGTAGTTAGGGTCTTTCACATTACCTAAAAACTTGGTTACAATTTTTTGAATGCTATACAAGCTTCTTTTTTCTTAGTAGTTATCTTGGTTTCAAAGATAATTATGTATGCAATTTTAAATGTCAAATTGTCAAAGAATAAGGGTGATACGTGATACAGCATTTTTAATATGCTTTTCGGACTCAGCACACTAAAATACATAAGATAGAGGTAATCTTATCCAAAAAGTTTTTTCATCGTTGGCCTGTGCCATTCGATTAAACATCGAAACCAGCTATCATGCAAAAGTCATCCGTCATTATTGTCATACGAAATTTTTTAATTTCGTCTAAAATTTAAAAAATTCCTAAATTGTAAGTAAGTGTTAATATTTTTTATGATTGGTGATAAAATTTTGTATGCAAGACGTCAGTAAAGACTTTTTATCGAACTTGTCTGTTATTCGCCTCACTGGCTTCACTCCTTCTGCTCGTAATATCAGATGAGTTCGATAAAGGGTCACTTTACTGACTTAGTACATAAATATCTAATAGCAATACAATGTCATATCAATTTATTACACTAAACAGCAAAATTAACAACCTTAAAAATGGGACATTTTTGATGTCTCGAATTTCCTAAACCTGTTGTTCCATTTTAGCGATTTTTTAGTATGTTATGGGCTTGTTCTATAGGAATATCGATATAGTAATACTTTTGCTGGAGAGGTAAATGTAATTGTATACCGGGTGTACCAATCATACTGTGTCTTTTCATCAAAGTTCTGAACACCCTGTGGAATATTCTAGCATATCAAAAATATTGAAATTAAAACTCAATTGTCGCCTTAGGCTTTCTTAACATTTTGTTTTTTGATTCATTAGCTTAAGTTGGATGATACAAGTTAGGTATGTTATAACAACTAGCCATGTGTTTCATCAATAAATCCACATTTTCCAACAGTATGCTTGGAACCTTCATAGTGTAAACACACACATTGAAGACGAGTTCATTCATTCATTACAAAGCAATTAGTGAGCAGGTTGTTAACTAGTTGATTTATATACAAAAAAATAGTTAAGAATCATGGCTTCCGAGAGCAGCGAAACAGAAGAAGAAGAAGATATGGAAATGGATGATGCCGGACAGTGGACAAAAGTGAAAAGGAAAAAGAAAAAACATTTGGATAATCCAGCAAAAAAAAGAATCACACAACCACAATTATCTCAACAGCAAGTGCAAGATATAATAACTGGACCACAATCTTCTGATAACATAACACAACAAACTCAGCAAAACCCACAAAAAGATATTAACACTCCAAGTCATCAAAAAAAGGTAACTAACAACAACACACAAAACTATTCACTTCAAATGAAAACCATCAGTAATAAAAACTATAAACAATTTTTTTTTAACAACTCATCAAGAATTATCAAGGTTACAGTTGGCTAATTATTGGAGTGTTGGAGATCCAAACTCTTCCGATGTTATAATAAAAACTAGAAGTGGTTTTATTTTAAAAAGTAATCAGGATAATAAACACATTAAAACAAAGCTGAAATCATTAGTCCAGTCAAGTGTGGTCAAAGAATACAAAGAAACAAATTCTAACCAAAATCAATCAACATCACATAAATCACAAAACACAAGTTTCGCCTGTGTTATATCAACGGTAGTTTATATCAACATATAAAAGACCACCTTACCAATATCGGAATAACACACAGATACTGCAAAAGAATTACATCAAGAAAAACCGGAAAACTGACACCTCTGATTAGAATAATTACGGGAGATTACTCATCATTTCAAAAACTATTAAGCGAGGGAGTGTTCTTTAAAAACTACCACTATCCTGTTTATCCCAGTCAACCACCCGAAACTTCTCCTATCCCATGTTCCAAATGCTTACTATATACCCACACCACAGAGAACTGCACCACATCAATAAGCTGTAGGAAAGGCCAAGGAAAACATTCAACACAAATGTGCACCTCTCCTCTTCCAGAAAAGTGTTTGTCATGCAACGCCGAAGACCACCAAGCATGGTCACCTAAATGTCCTAACAGACCAACTAAACCTATCGAAGGAATTCCTAATGCACGCATTAAGTCTATGAACAAAAAATCCTTCGAAATGCCATCAGAAATTACTGGTACGAGCAGAATACATTCACCAATGACATATCATGATCATATTATTGAAACATATACTAACAAACTAAATAATCCTAAAAATAAAGATCGTCAAGAAATCATAATTAAGCTAAAAAAGAGATTTGTACATCTATATAACATTGATACTACCCCAGTATTTAGCGGAAATCGACTATTTATACTCATGTTCGATCTGGAAAAACCAACCAATGACTCACCAACTATGCCACAGGAAGGCCTTGCAATATTTCAGGATAATGGATCATAAGGTGAGGTTTCTTTATTCAAATATCAATAGTTTTCAACCAAAGAAATATTTAATATACAACTATTTACAAGCTAACAATATCGATAGTTTTATGTGTGTGGAAAGCAAAAATAAAGATTTTATTAACCCATATTGTGACTGATCTATAATCCAACAAAAAGGAAATATATTAAACCAAAACTTCAGAGGAGGCAGTCTTATACAATCCAGAAAAACATGGAAGATGGGTAAAGAAAATCCTCCACGAATAAACAACCCTCTTAATAACTGCATTCATGTCTCATTTCCTTTTAAAGACTCCAAATTACATATTTTCGTAGTCTATATTCACAATTCCTCACTAATTGAAGAAACTATCTTCATTAAGGCATCCCTTTATGATTATTCAATAATCATTGGCGATTTTAACCCAAAATCAAGCCCCTCACGTATGAAGCAAATCAAAGGTTTTCTTCAAAATTCTAATTTTTGTCAAATACCTACTCCTCCTACGTTTATAATGGCAGGTAACCCAAGCACAACTCCAGATATATTATTTTGTTCTAAAAATATTATAAATAATATCACAAATATTCTTGTAACTCCAGATCTGGGAAGTGATCATTTGGCTTTGCAATTTGATTTTAATCTACATCATGATCCTGACCACATTAATGAAATTAATCTTCCCAATATAGCAAAATGTAATGTACAAAATGTAAATAGTAGAATGAAAGAATTTTTGAATATAAGGCATAACATTTGCCCAAATTACATTAAAAATTTCAACACTATGTTGTCTAAATTAATAATAGAAAATTCGCCCAAACAGAAGAAATCACCCTTTAATTACAATCTTCCACCCTTCATTTTGTCTCTGATTAAATTGAAGAGACAGTTACTCAGGCAGATCCAAAAAAATGAGACACATGCATTAAAATCACAATTTAATGAACTAAACAAAGATATTCACAAACTTATATCACAATTTAAACAACATAAATGGATCCTAGCATGTAAAAGTATAAACTCCATGAAAGGAAAAACATACTGGAATGAAATAAAAAAACTGTCTAAATATAAATCATTTAGACAACAGATTTCAGAACTGATATACGATGGCCAGACATATAGTACAGATGAAGAAAAATGTAAAGCTTTTGCTACTTTGAAGATACCTACAAATTTGATGAGGATGACAATTTTGATAGAGATACCTTAGAGGAGGTGGATAGTTGGTTTGGAAGTTTTTATGAAAATAGTCGTAATCTGAATGCTCTTCAGGACATCACAGAAGATGAATATGACGAGGCTCTATATAAAGGAAAAAATACAGCTCCAGGCAAAGATTCCATCAATCGTAAAATCCTTAGACAACTAGATCCAGATATTCATAAGGAGATAATGAGCATATATAACTATTGTATCATGAATCATTTCTTCCCTGATGAGTGGAAGACAGGCATTGTAATAGTTATCCCTAAACCTTATACTAACCATCAATTACCCCAAAATTACCGTCCAATCACCCTTCTCCCAGTAATTGGAAAAAATTTTGAAAAAATTATCCAAGGAAGATTATATAATGAATTAAACCAACATATTCCAGCACACCAGTTTGGATTTAGAGAAAAATCATCTACAATCCTTCCTCTTTCAATAGTAACATCCAATATATAGGCAGCAAGATTGCAAGGACTAAAGGCCGCTGGAGTTTTCTTGGACATCAAGAAGGCTTTTGACTTCGTTTGGCATAGAGGATTGTTATATAAACTTCACAGAATGAAATGCTCCCCTTCTCTAATATGGATTATTGACGAATTTCTTAGAAGACGCAGGTGTTTAGTTAGGATCAATGAAACATATTCCCATTCATTTTCAGTGCAACAAGGAGTTCCACAAGGTTCATCACTCTCCCCTCTATTGTATAATCTCTATTGCAGTGACATATGCGACAATAGACTAACCAATACTAATTTGCTACAATTTGCTGATGACACTGCAGTGATATCATATGGAAAAAATGTAATAAAGACAATGGACTTATTGCAGAGGCAGGTGGATGACACAATATCTTGGATGAATAAATGGAGATTAACAATAAATCCTTCTAAAACAAAACTAATAATATTTAACCATAGAATCCAAGATCACTCACTCACTCATAAACATATGCGACAATATTATTAAACCCTCCCAAACTGTTAAGTATTTGGGAATAGAAATAGATAACAAATTGAAGTTCAACCACCACACAGCAGTTATAAAAAGGAAAATTATAACTAGAGCAAAACACTTCAGAAGTTTAACATACAAGAATGAGGGAATTGCGATTGAAACAGCAGCCAATATTTTTAAAATGATTTGCAGGCCCATGCTGGAGTATGGTTCTACAATTTTCTATAATTCTAAAGGTCCTGCCAAAAATAATATAAAGGTGGCTGAAACAACTAGCCTTTGACAAATTACTAGAATGCGTCATCCTGATAATTCACTTCATAATCCATCCAACAGAATGCTGTACGAGAAAACTGGAATTGAACCTATTAATGAGAGACTCAATAAGCTGTTTAAATATCTCTTTATTAATGACAATAACAAAAATTTGATTGAGCTCCACATTGTGAAGATGCCAGAGGACAGTGCCCGTAGATATCAAGGAAGAACTCTCTTTGAAGAAATCTGCTACACATCAAGACAATAAACAACTCTATTCAAATCATCATCTGTATTGTAACTAATTGTCAGTGATATTGTGATTACCGCCACATACAAATTTTTTTTTTTTTTAATTATTGTATTGTATTAATATTAACAAAAAACATATATTGTAATAATGTATATTAATTGTGTAAATTGGCTGAAAGACTTCGGTCGATGGCCTTTTGGTACATTGTATCAATAAAGTATGTCTCTCTCTCTCTCCACATTTTCCGCTTAGTTTAATAGAAAAGGCTAAAGTAGGCTATGAGAATATAACAATTTGATAGATGTCAAGTTGTTAACAGTCAAAAAGTGTCTGGTTTGTTGTGAAAATTAATAGATTTATTATTTGAAGTTTCAATTAAGTCCATAATTTTTTTCTTGTTTGGTGGAAATGGAATGTGCTACAAGGAATTTGAATACAAGTGGGTCCTTATTTTGTTTGCAGTCTTAAGTTTAAATTATTTAAATTGAAAATATACATAGTTTTTCTACCGGTGTTACCTTAGCCATAGATTTCATCCATAAATTTTTTTTTCATATTTTCACAAAAACTTGGTATAAATTTATCAAAAATGAATAAAACAAATAATATTGACAAGAAAAATGTTATATATGTTATATATGTTTTATATGTTTGGAAAAAAAAATTTAAACGGGCGATGTATTGACGGTGAGTAGATAATGCCACTCAAATTCAAAAATCCTTTATGGATGGTACGTTAGTCAACTTTTTTTCTCAGTTTTTTGTTAAATTCTCAAAGTAAATATAATAAAGCATAACATATAAAAAAATCGTGATGGAGGTTTTTTCCAAAACAAGCGAAAAAAATTCTGAAACTTAGATGTATTGCGCGCTATTCGTTAATACGTCTCAAATTCAAAAATCCTTTATGGATGGTACGTTAGTCAACTTTTTTTCTCAGTTTTTTTGTTAAATTCTCAAAGTAAATATAATAAAGCATAACATATAAAAAAAACGTGATGGAGGTATTTTCCAAAACAAGAGAAAAAAATTCTGAAACTTAGGATGTATTGCGGGCTATTCGGTAATACGTCTCAAATTCAAAAATCCTTTATGGATGGATCGTTAGTCAACTTTTTTTCTCAGTTTTTTGTTAAATTCTCAAAGTAAATATAATAAAGCATAACATATAAAAAAATCGTGATGGAGGTATTTTTCAAAACAAGCGAAAAAAAATTCTGAAACTTAGATGTATTGCGGTCTCAAATTCAAAAATCCTTTATGGATGGTACGTTAGTCAACTTCTTTTCTCAGTTTTTTGTTAAATTCTCAAAGTAAATATAATAAAGCATAACATATAAAAAAATCGTGATAAAGGTATTTTCCAAAACAAGCGAAAAAAATTCTGAAACTTAGATGTATTGCGCGGTATTCGTTAATACGTCTTAAATTCAAAAATCTTTTATGGATGGTACAATAGTCAACTTTTTTTCTCAGTTTTTTGTTAAATTCTCAAAGTAAATATAATAAAGCATAACATATAAAAAAAACGTGATGGAGGTATTTTCCAAAACAAGAGAAAATAATTCTGAAACTTAGATGTATTGCGGGCTATTCGGTAATACGTCTCAAATTCAAAAATCCTTTATGGATGGATCGTTAGTCAACTTTTTTTTTTCAGTTTTTTGTTAAATTCTTAAAGTAAATATAATTAAGCATAACATATAAAAAAATCGTGATGGAGGTATTTTCCAAAACAAGCGAAAAAAAATTGTGAAACTAGATGTATTGCGCGGTATTCGTTAATACGTCTCAAATTCAAAAATCCTTTATGGATGGTACGTTAGTCAACTTTTTTCTCAGGTTTTTGTTAAATTCTCAAAGTAAATATAATAAAGCATAACATATAAAAAAATCGTGATGGACGTATTTTTCAAAACAAGCGAAAAAAATTCTGAAATTTAGATGTATTGCGCGCTATTCGTTAATACATCTCAAATTCAAAAATCCTTTATGGATGGTACGTTAGTCAACTTTTTTTCCCAGTTTTTTGTTAAATTCTCAAAGTAAATATAATAAAGCATAACATATAAAAAAATCGTGATGGAGGTATTTTCCAAAACAAGCTAAAAAAATTCTGAAACTTAGATGTATTGCGCGGTATTTGTTAATACGTCTCAAATTCAAAAATCCTTTATGGATGGTACGTTAGTCAACTTTTTTTCTCAGTTTTTTGTTAAATTCTCAAAGTAAATATAATCAAGCATAACATATAAAAAAAACGTGATGGAGGTATTTTCCAAAATAAGAGAAAAAAATTCTGAAACTTAGATGTATTGCGGGCTATTCGGTAATACGTCTCTAATTCAAAAATCCTTTATGGATGGATCGTTAGTCAACTTTTTTTCTCAGTTTTTTGTTAAATTCTCAAAGTAAATATAATAAAGCATAACATATAAAAAAATCGTGATGGAGGTATTTTTCAAAACAAGCGAAAAAAATTCTGAAACTTAGATGTATTGCGCGCTATTCAGTAATACGTCTCAAATTCAAAAATCCTTTATGGATGGTACGTTAGTCAACTTTTTTTTCTCAGTTTTTTGTTAAATTCTCAAAGTAAATATAATAAAGCATAACATATAAAAAAATCGTGATGGAGGTATTTTCCAAAAACAAGCGAAAAAAATTCTGAAACTTAGATGTATTGCGCGGTATTCGTTAATACGTCTCAAATTCAAAAATCCTTTATGGATGGTACGTTAGTCAACTTTTTTTCTCAGTTTTTTGTTAAATTCTCAAAGTAAATATAATAAAGCATAACATATAAAAAAAACGTGATGGAGGTATTTTCCAAAACAAGAGAAAATAATTCTGAAACTTAGATGTATTGCGGGCTATTCAGTAATACGTCTCAAATTCAAAAATCCTTTATGGATGGATCGTTAGTCAACTTTTTTTCTCAGTTTTTTGTTAAATTCTTAAAGTAAATATAATTAAGCATAACATATAAAAAAATCGTGATGGAGGTATTTTCCAAAACAAGCGAAAAAAAATTGTGAAACTTAGATGTATTGCGTGGTATTCGTTAATACGTCTCAAATTCAAAAATCCTTTATGGATGGTACGTTTGTCAACTTTTTTTCTCAGGTTTTTGTTAAATTCTTAAAGTAAATATAATAAAGCATAACATATAAAAAAATCGTGATGGACGTATTTTTCAAAACAAGCGAAAAAAATTCTGAAACTTAGATGTATTGCGCGCTATTCGTTAATACGTCTCAAATTCAAAAATCCTTTATGGATGGTACGTTAGTCAACTTTTTTTCCCAGTTTTTTGTTAAATTCTCAAAGTAAATATAATAAAGCATAACATATAAAAAAAAATCGTGATGGAGGTATTTTCCAAAACAAGCTAAAAAAATTCTGAAACTTAGATGTATTGCGCGGTATTCGTTAATACGTCTCAAATTCAAAAATCCTTTATGGATGGTACGTTAGTCAACTTTTTTTCTCAGTTTTTTGTTAAATTCTCAAAGTAAATATAATAAAGCATAACATATAAAAAAAACGTGATGGAGGTATTTTCCAAAACAAGAGAAAAAAATTCTGAAACTTAGATGTATTGCGGGCTATTCGGTAATACGTCTCAAATTCAAAAATCCTTTATGGATGGTACGTTAGTCAACTTTTTTCTCAGTTTTTTGTTAAATTCTCAAAGTAAATATAATAAAGCATAACATATAAAAAAATCGTGATGGAGGTATTTTCCAAAACAAGCGAAAAAAATTCTGAAGCTTAGATGTATTGCGCGGTATTCGTTAATACGTCTCAAATTCAAAAATCCTTTATGGATGGTACGTTAGTCAACTTTTTTCTCAGTTTTTTGTTAAATTCTCAAAGTAAATATAATAAAGCATAACATATAAAAAAAAACGTGATGGAGGTATTTTCCAAAACAAGAGAAAAAAATTCTGAAACTTAGATGTATTGCGGGCTATTCGGTAATACGTCTCAAATTCAAAAATCCTTTATGGATGGATCGTTAGTCAACTTTTTTTCTCAGTTTTTTGTTAAATTCTCAAAGTAAATATAATTAAGCATAACATATAAAAAAATCGTGATGGAGGTATTTTCCAAAACAAGAGAAAAAAATTCTGAAACTTGCGATGTATTGCGGGCTATTCGGGAATATGTCTCAAATTAAAAAATGCTTTGGGGATGGTACGTTAGTTAACATTTTTTTTTTTAATTTTTAGTTAAATTCTGGAAGTACATATAATAAAATTTCTGGAAGTACGTGTAATAAAGCATGAGATATAAAATATCGTGATCAAGGTATATTCGAAAGCGAGGGAAAAATTTTTAAACGGCGTGTAGGTAATGCGTCTCATTTTCAAAAATTTCTTATGTGTGTGGGCTGTTGTTTGTGTGATCAGGGACTTCGTCAATTAGCCGAATTTGTATTAGAAAAATTGAAATTATTTTTTTTTTTAATTTTGAGTTATTATAGAAGAAGAAGCTTCAAGAGCTTCATTATATATCAAGAAGCTTCAAGAGCTTCATTATATATCAAGAAGCTTCTATTCTGGTAGACGGCAAAGAAACAAACAAAATTTGCATTCAAAGAGGTGTCAGACAGGGTTGTGTGTTATCCCCAACTTTGTTTAACGTATACTCAGAAATAATTTTTAATGAAGCCTTGGAAGGACAATGTGGAGTTCGAATCGGGGGAGAAACTATTAACAACATCAGATATGCAGACGATACCGCGATCATGGCTGAAAATATCGAAGATCTTCAATTCCTTATAGATCGAGTCACTAGGGAATGCTCCAATAACGGACTTAACATAAATGCAACAAAGACAAAGTTACTTGTGGTTAGTAAACAAGACGTCGGCCCTATGCAACTAATTGTCAATGATGAATCAATAACAAAAGTTAACCATTTTAAATACCTAGGATGTTGGATAAACGAGACACTAAATCTGGATGAAGAAATTAAAACTCGTATAGAAATTGCAAGAGGAGCATTTATGAAACTTAGATCTATTCTGAGCAACTCTCAGCTGAACTTACAACTAAGAATCAAGTTCCTAAAATGTTATGTGTATCCTGTATTACTATATGGATGTGAAACCTGGATCATGAAGGTTAACATGATGAACAAATTAGAAGCCTTTGAGATGTGGTCGTATCGTAGAATGCTCAGAATATCTTGGGTTCAACGCATTTCAAACAGAGAAGTCTTAAACAGAATAGGTCAAGGCGAAGGTGACTTAATGAAGATGATAAAAAAGAGAAAACTTGAATATCTGGAGCATATAATGAGAGGTAGCAGATACAGGATGCTGCAGTTAATACTCAATGGAAAGATCGACGGAAAAAGAGGAATTGGTCGAAAGAAATATTCATGGCTCCGAAACCTTCGTCAATGGAGCAGATCAATTGTTACATGCCGCACAAGATCGAGAACGATATCGGCAAATTGTTATGGAAGCTACCCACGCCTAAAAATTTGGGCACGGTACTTAAAGAAGAAGAAGGTAGAAGAATAAGTAGGAATACCAAATACATTCTTAACAATTGTTTTATAGAGAGATCTAATATTCTTAGATTTTGTGTAAATTTTTGGAAAATACCATTCTTGAGGGATTAAGATAATATGATTTTATTACCTGGGATTGTGGTCATTAGTAATGACTAGTTTTTCATTTATAGTTATTTTAGTAGGGTTTTACCACTGAAAGCGAATATTAATTAGCCCTAATTATCGGGTAAGAGTTGTTTAGAGATTATGATAACGAGTTCCTTGTCTAGTTTTCAACGTGACTTTTGTAGAATGTCCTTTCAGAAAAATCAGTTAACTTTCTACTTAATGGCTTTTATTCTTCAACTTATATATATATATATATATATATATATATATATATATATATATATATATATATATATATTGTTTTGATTCTACTTGTTGATATCTACTTTGATTGGGCTAGCTCAAATTAATAAATTTATCTCAAGGTTTTACGTCATCCAATCACAGAAATGCAAAACCAATACTCAGAAAAAACTCATGGAAAAATAAAAATAAAATATAACCGTATATTAAAGAAAAATTAATTATACCAAATAATTCAAACACAAATGTTTAATAATAGAATAAACTGTGAAAACAGACAATCTATGAATCTAGAAATGCTTGTGCAAAATAATGAAAACAATTCTGAAAAATACCGCAAATTATTTTGAAATCAAAATTACCCAGTATGAATACAAATTAAATTATAACTAGTACACAAAAGTCAATTTAAAAATCACGAAAAGGTTTCTGTGAAAGTTTATGTCAATTTAAAAATCACGAAAAAGTTTATGTCCCATTTCACTTCAGTCTCCACATAGAGGTCGATGCAACCAAAGAAAAACCAAAAGTGTGGCAAACAGAGACTATTGACGGAGAGAACAATGTATTTTGGATACCTTAGTGCAGCTGCTTTCACTTGACATTGAATTTTCTTTTTACTTCCAAAAATAACATTTTTACTTTGTGCTTTTTATATACGGGCACCTATAAGGCTTTTTAATTTACGAAGACCGACACTTGTTACTCATTCTTCAACAGTACCTTCTATTTCAGCTCTCTAAAACACACCCTCACTCTCGTTCTTTTCTTGTCAACCCAAAAATTCCAAATTCTGACATCCTTCAAACTATATCCTCCCTTCAGTTCCATTCGTCCAAACAAATATCCTTACTACGTCATATATCAATGCCTCCAAACGCTTTTGCCGCTAATTGTTCTTAGAAACACTGTCTATTGAATGTAACCGCACTGTTAACATGATAAACGCATTTGTCCAAAATTCATAGAATTATTTTAACATTATGAAAAAAAAAACTTATATCTTACAACACAATACTGGGTAATTGAAATCGGTATCTACTTTACAGGGTGAATGAAAAAATTAAATATTAAAAAAAACTATTTTAACGTAATAGAAATTATCATACAATTAGATAATTAGATTTTCTTCTTTTTCCTCTCTGCTTTTCTTTATCTATGACAACTTCCCCGACCTTGGGTATGAATAAAAATCGAGATTGAAAAGAAAAGAATTTTTTTCAGACCCAAATTACTCAAGTAAACTGTACATAAATTCCAATTACGGACTCCTAGATAAATACTTATGCCCCCATTACTTTGTTTCATAATGACTACTAGATTTATGTGTTGTGAATGGCATCTTTCAATTATTTTATCCCTCAACCTGTTATCTATTTCATGACCTACATATTTTCTATATTTACACGGATTAGAATATGTCTTCGAGCAGAAATTAGATAAGTTTTTCCTTTTGATTGTGTGTTCGTATTTTGTCGCTACTCTATTTTCAGTTTTGATTTCTCCCGCATGTTCTGTCAATAATTTTTTTAAGTCATGCGCCATTTCTTCTCCACAGACTATTATTGATGTCTCTTCTTCCTTTTCGCAATTCCTTGATTTTATACACATATTGAAGTCAACTTTGTTCTCATTCTCCTCCGATCCTTCTTCTCCAAAAACTACAGTTTCTTCCTCATCCAATATTTCAACTTCTTTTTTGGTCATGTTTGTACACACCATTTTCGGCGCAGTACTGACATTTAAATTTTCTTCTTCCTCTTCTTTCTCTTCAGGTCCTACAATTGTGTCCACCTGTATCGGTGTTACACTTCTTTTCTTCCTATTTCTTCTCCTCCTCTTCTTCCCCTCTTTTATTTCATCGGTGTACATCGTTTGCGATGCCACACTTCTCATTTTATTAGATTTAAAATTTGTTGTTAAAACATTTACTTCATTTCCTGTGTCCTCTTCTTCCTTCTCCTCTTTATTTTCATCTTGCTTGTTAGTCATTGATGTACACACCTTATTCGGCGCTGTACTAACTTCATGTTCATCTTCTGTTTCCTTTAAACCTTCTTCCAGTATGTCCTCTCCAAATTTTATATAGTTGTTTTCAAAATTAATTTCCGTTCCATACTTATCCAATTCATCCATTCCAATGACAATATAAGGACATTCCATGTCCTCAATTATAAAACAATTTATCAAATATTCTCTATTTTTAAATCTCAATGTCAAACCAATAGCCTCATTCGTAGTCGAAATCTTTTTTGAATTAGCACTCACTAACCTTATTCGAGAAATATTATACTTTTGAGAATTTAGTCCTAAATCCTTTATCAATTGTTTATTAACTAATGATACCTCTGAACCATTTTCCAAAAGGATATCCAACTTTTTATTTTTAATATACCCCTGTACCATAACCAAATTATTGCGCCCGTATTCAACCTTTTTTTTGCTAAAGTGATAAATTCCCTAGGGTGAGTATATATTCCTGAATTTGATTTTATCCCTGTTTTTAGTGAGTGCTCTCCCGAAAAGACGGCCCTGCTCTATTGCTTTCTACTTTCACATTGTCTATTTCTTGGTGTCCTTGTTCATCTTCTCCTTCTCTGATTAAACTTAGATTGTTTATTTCTCTGTTTTGTTCTCTTCCTTGTCCATTGTGGTTGTTATATTGGTTTCCTCTGTTAAAATTTTCCCTTCCTGTATTTGGCTGACATGGTTGACTGTTATAATTTCTCCCATTGTTTTGAAATCTATTTTGCTGATATCCATTTCTATTCTGCTCATATCTATTTTGATGAAAATTGTTTGTATTTCTTTGTCCTTCGTTATCCCTATATCCATTGTATCGGTATGTATTTTCATTACGAGACGGTCTGTAGTTTTGTGTTCGGTTTGTTTGGTTGTTCCCATTGTTTTCCGTTTGCCTACGTGTCCTTCTTTCTTTTCTTCGAGCCTCTCTTACAACTAAGAACTGGCATAAACTGTCCATGTCCCTATATCCTTGCAAGGTGACATAGTCTTCCATTGTATTGTCAAAATGTCTTGCTATCAATTCAACTAGCTGTTCTTCCGAATAATTATAATTTAAATATTGCCCACTAGCGTATACTTGTAATGCATATTTCTCTTCGGACATTCCTAGTTTTTCATCATATTTCCCATTTTGTAGTTCACTATTCACGACCATTTGTTTCTCTTTTCCCCAATAATATCTCAAAAATTTTCTTTCAAATTCTTCCCAATCTTGTAACTCATTTTGCTTACTCTCGAACCATAATGCTGCTCCATCCTTAAAATGATTCCTTATCATATCCTTAACCTCTTCAAACTCTTCATATCCTTGTTTTTTATTTTTAAGCATCCTAATAAACGGGACTGGGTGCTGTTTCTTTATATCCCCGCCAAATTGGACCTTATTTTCTGCTCCATTGTGTATAATTAGTTGCCTTCTTTCTCCAGTATTATGTTGTGTTTTTACTTCCAATAGTTTCTTATCCATTTTTTTAAATCTATCCTCTATTTCCTCTTCTCTACCTTCTACATGTTTCTCCAAATTATGTAGTTTCTTGGTAAGTTTTTCTAAATTTTGGCTAATTTCCTTTGTTTTCTGCTCTACTTCATGTTTAATCTGCTGTAAATATATTTGTACCTCCTTTTTATGCTGTTCTAGTCTCTGCTCCATTTGTTTAAAACCTAGATCTTGTCGTTTACTGTTTTCGTCTATAAGTTTTTCTATTCTTTCTGCTTGTTTTTTACTGTTTTCTTCCTGTCTTTGACTGTTTTCTTCCTGTATCTGTAGCATTTGTAATATCCTATCCATTGTTGACATTTCTGTGGTACTCTCCTTGATTGTTGTTTCTGTAATACTAATTTCTTCGTCTACATTTTCTATTCCTTCCTCACTATAACGTTCTTCTGTTTCCTTTTGTTTTTTGTTGAGTCTTGTCTCCATTTTCTTTCCTTTTTCTGGACTTAACAATGTCAACGTACAAACCAACCGAACTATTAACTTTGCCTATTCCACAAGAATGTTGATCAAATAAAAATATCTAGTTATGTAAAAAAATTGTTCCAAGATTATTCAAAGCGAAAAAGGTTTGAATAATAAAAATCAAAAATACTTTGTCTAAATTTGGCAGAGAGAAAAAAAATTAGAAAAATCCTGTAAGAATTTATATATTTTCCAGTACACTTTGTCTGGGTATTGGTGTTTCTGCTTTTGCCTCACACGCTTGGGCGACAATATTGTTTTGATTCTACTTGTTGATATCTACTTTGATTGGGCTAGCTCAAATTAATAAATTTATCTCAAGGTTTTACGTCATCCAATCACAGAAATGCAAAACCAATACTCAGAAAAAACTCATGGAAAAATAAAAATAAAATATAACCGTATATTAAAGAAAAATTAATTATACCAAATAATTCAAACACAAATGTTTAATAATAGAATAAACTGTGAAAACAGACAATCTATGAATCTAGAAATGCTTGTGCAAAATAATGAAAACAATTCTGAAAAATACCGCAAATTATTTTGAAATCAAAATTACCCAGTATGAATACAAATTAAATTATAACTAGTAAACAAAAGTCAATTTAAAAATCACGAAAAGGTTTCTGTGAAAGTTTATGTCAATTTAAAAATCACGAAAAAGTTTATGTCCCATTTCACTTGAGTCTCCACATAGAGGTCGATGCAACCAAAGAAAAACCAAAAGTGTGGCAAACAGAGACTATTGACGGAGAGAACAATGTATTTTGGATACCTTAGTACAGCTGCTTTCACTTGACATTGAATTTTCTTTTTACTTCCAAAAATAACATTTTTACTTTGTGCTTTTTATATACGGGCACCTATAAGGCTTTTTAATTTACGAAGACCGACACTTGTTACTAATTCTTCAACAGTACCTTCTATTTCAGCTCTCTAAAACACACCCTCACTCTCGTTCTTTTCTTGTCAACCCAAAAATTCCAAATTCTGACATCCTTCAAACTATATCCTCCCTTCAGTTCCATTCGTCCAAACAAATATCCTTACTACGTCATATATCAATGCCTCCAAACGCTTTTGCCGCTAATTGTTCTTAGAAACACTGTCTATTGAATGTAACCGCACTGTTAACATGATAAACGCATTTGTCCAAAATTCATAGAATTATTTTAACATTATGAAAAAAAAAACTTATATCTTACAACACAATACTGGGTAATTGAAATCGGTATCTATTTTACAGGGTGAATGAAAAAATTAAATATTAAAAAAAACTATTTTAACGTAATAGAAATTATCATACAATTAGATAATTAGATTTTCTTCTTTTTCCTCTCTGCTTTTCTTTATCTATGACAATATATATATATATATATATATATATATATATATATATATATATATATATATATATATATATATATATATATATATATATATATATATCGTCGGCTTACTGCCAAAACCAACCAACTCCATTTTTAAAAGTTTTGAGAAACCTACCTTTAAACTTTAATTTAAAATGAAAAATCGTCTGAATTTAAATAATGATTTAACAATTGAAAAGTATGACAAAAATATTTTTCAGTTATTAAATAACTTTTTTAAATTCAGTCGATTTTCAATTTCAAATTAAAGTTTAAAAGGTAGATTTCCCAAAACATTTAAAATGGAGTTGGTTGGTTTTGGCAGTAAGCCGACGATATATTGTCAAAAGAAAATAGGTTTCAGTTGATTGAAGTCCGTCGTCCGACGATTTTTTATATGTTATGCTTTACTATATTTACTTTGAGAATTTAACAAAAAAACTGAGAAAAAAAGTTGACTAACGTACCATCCATAAAGGATTTTTGAATTTGAGACGTATTAACGAATACCGTGCAATACAGCTAAGTTTCAGAATTTTTTTCGCTTGTTTTGGAAAATACCTCCATTACGATTTTTTTATATGTTATGCTTTATTATATTTACTTTGAGAATTTAACAAAAAACTGAGAAAAAAAGTTGACTAACGATCCATCCATAAAGGATTTTTGAATTTGAGACGTATTAACGAATACCGCGCAATACATCTAAGTTTCAGAATTTTTTTCGATTGTTTTGGAAAATACCTCCATCACGATTTTTTTATATGTTATGCTTAATTATATTTACTTTGAGAATTTAACAAAAAACTGAGAAAAAAGTTGACTAACGTACCATCCATAAAGGATTTTTGAATTTGAGACGTATTAACGAATAGCGCGCAATACATCTAAGTTTCAGAATTTTTTTCGCTTGTTTTGGAAAATACCTCCATCACGATTTTTTTATATGTTATGCTTTATTATATTTACTTTAAAAATTTAACAAAAAACTGAGAAAAAAAGTTGACTAACGATCCATCCATAAAGGATTTTTGAATTTTGAGACATATTAACGAATAGCGCGCAATACATCTAAGTTTCAGAATTTTTTTCGCTTGTTTTGAAAAATACCTCCATCACGATTTTTTTATATGTTATGCTTTATTATATTTACTTTGAGAATTTAACAAAAAACTGAGAAAAAAAGTTGACTAACGATCCATCCATAAAGGATTTTTGAATTTGAGACGTATTACCGAATAGCCCGCAATACATCTAAGTTTCAAAATTTTTTTCTCTTGTTTTGGAAAATACCTCCATCACGTTTTTTTTTATATGTTATGCTTCATTATATTTACTTTGAGAATTTAACAAAAAACTGAGAAAAAAGTTGACTAACGTACCATCCATAAAGGATTTTTGAATTTGAGACGTATTAACGAATACCGCGCAATACATCTAAGTTTCAGAATTTTTTTCGCTTGTTTTGGAAAATACCTCCATCACGATTTTTTTATATGTTATGCTTAATTATATTTACTTTGAGAATTTAACAAAAAACTGAGAAAAAAAGTTGACTAACGATCCATCCATAAAGGATTTTTGAATTTGAGACGTATTACTGAATAGCCCGCAATACATCTAAGTTTCAGAATTTTTTTCTCTTGTTTTGGAAAATACCTCCATCACGTTTTTTTTATATGTTATGCTTTATTATATTTACTTTGAGAATTTAACAAAAAACTGAGAAAAAAAGTTGACTAACGTACCATCCATAAAGGATTTTTGAATTTGAGACGTATTAACGAATACCGCGCAATACATCTAAGTTTCAGAATTTTTTTCGCTTGTTTTGGAAAATACCTCCATCACGATTTTTTTATATGTTATGCTTTATTATATTTACTTTGAGAATTTAACAAAAAACTGAGAAAAAAAGTTGAATAACGATCCATCCATAAAGGATTTTTGAATTTGAGACGTATTAACGAATAGCGCTCAATACATCTGTTTCAGAATTTTTTTCGCTTGTTTTGAAAAATACCTCCATCACGATTTTTTTATATGTTATGCTTTATTATATTTACTTTGAGAATTTAACAAAAAACTGAGAGAAAAAGTTGACTAACGATCCATCCATAAAGGATTTTTGAATTTGAGACGTATTACCGAATAGCCCGCAATACATCTAAGTTTCAGAATTTTTTTCTCTTGTTTTGGAAAATACCTCCATCACGTTTTTTTTATATGTTATGCTTTATTATATTTACTTTGAGAATTTAACAAAAAACTGAGAAAAAAAGTTGACTAACGTACCATCCATAAAGGATTTTTGAATTTGAGACGTATTAACGAATACCGCGCAATACATCTAAGTTTCAGAATTTTTTTCGCTTGTTTTGGAAAATACCTCCATCACGATTTTTTTATGTTATGCTTTATTATATTTACTTTGAGAATTTAACAAAAAACTGAGAAAAAAAGTTGACTAACGTACCATCCATAAAGGATTTTTGAATTTGAGACGTATTAACGAATAGCCCGCAATACATCTAAGTTTCAGAATTTTTTTCTCTTGTTTTGGAAAATACCTCCATCACGTTTTTTTTATATGTTATGCTTTATTATATTTACTTTGAGAATTTAACAAAAAACTGAGAAAAAAAGTTGACTAACGATCCATCCATAAAGGATTTTTGAATTTGAGACGTATTAACGAATACCGCGCAATACATCTAAGTTTCAGAATTTTTTTCGCTTGTTTTGGAAAATACCTTCATCACGATTTTTGTATCGCTGTGTCTAGGTACACGCTAACGTGTACGCAAATAAAAAAGTTAGGTACACGCGAATTAAACTTTTGACTTTATATTTTGGTACACGCTATTTTGATATTTTTAGTGTTTGTTGTTTGTTTGATAGAAAATATTTTTATTAAGGGAAGGGGAAGGGAAGCAAAACTATTCAGATGTTTCAAACTTAATTGTAATAAAACAATATGCATATAAAAGTATAGCAAAAGGTTAGCAAAATAAATATTAGTTAACAGGATATATACAAAATACTGCTAAAATAATTTTTATACGTAAGTTAATTATACCAGTTTATATCGGTGTTTATTTTTATTTATACAGGGAGTTGAACTTGTTACGATTTTCATAGAAAATTTGTTATAACTTTGTAAATACCCTGTATAACATAATAAACCTTTATATTTTTGTGATATGGAAGTTAAGAAGATTTCGAACATAAAATAAAATATAGGGTGTTCCATTTAAAAAACATAAGTTTGGTCCGCCAGTATATTATCGAACGCCCGGTAACATTCTAACTAATTATAGTAATTTTGTAATATGAAGCTCAAAGTTTGCTAACATTTTTGATACTAACTTTTATTGCTATCTATTACTATATAGCGGATCTACTGAGCTTTATCACACTAATCAATCGCCCCGTATATTTTATCTTATTACTTCTGCTACCGTCAATCACGAATTTTTGTCTCTTATCTTTTTCATACTGTTTTAGAATGTTGTTAAACTCATTAAAAGAACTAAATAATTGTCCACACTCCATATAGTTAATTTAAAAAAAAAACACTAAACAAGTAAAAAATAAGGAAACTCTTTACAAATCAATAAGTGTAAACATAACGCGATTAGACAAATTCTAACCACACTCTGACACTCGCGATACTTACAGATACTTATTAATACCACAGCATACACGCGGCTCAAATTAGCGTGTACCAAAAAACCCAGTCATAGTACACGCTAAATAATGACGTCACTGACTTAATGACGTTTAAGCGTGTACCTAACTTTTTTATTTGCGTACACGTTAGCGTGTACCTAGACACAGCGTTTTTTTATATGTTATGCTTAATTATATTTACTTTGAGAATTTAACAAAAAACTGAGAAAAAAAGTTGACTAACGTACCATCCATAAAGGATTTTTGAATTTGAGACGTATTAACGAATAGCGCGCAATACATCTAAGTTTCAGAATTTTTTTCGCTTGTTTTGAAAGATACCTCCATCACGATTTTTTTATGTTATGCTTTATTATATTTACTTTGAGAATTTAACAAGAAACTGAGAAAAAAAGTTGACTAACGTACCATCCATAAAGGATTTTTGAATTTGAGACGTATTAACGAATACCGCGCAATACATCTAAGTTTCAGAATTTTTTTCGCTTGTTTTGGAAAATACCTCCATCACGATTTTTTTATATGTTATGCTTTATTATATTTACTTTGAGAATTTAACAAAAAACTGAGAAAAAAAGTTGACTAACGTACCATCCATAAAGGATTTTTGAATTTGAGACGTATTAACGAATAGCGCGCAATACATCTAAGTTTCAGAATTTTTTTCGCTTGTTTTGGAAAATACCTCCATCACGATTTTTTTACATGTTATACTTTATTATATTTACTTTGAGAATTTAACAAAAAACTGAGAAAAAAAGTAGACTAACGTATCTTCCATAAAGGATTTTTGAATTTGTGTGGCATTATCTACTCACCGTCAATACATCGCCCGTTTAATTTTTTTTTCCAAACATATATAACATTTTTCTTGTCAATATTATCTGTTTTATTCATTTTTGATAAATTTATACCAAATTTTTGTGAAAATATGAAAAAAAAATTTATGGATGAAATTTATGGCTAAGGTAACACCGGTAGTTTTTCTTTGTTTTCTTGATAAAAATAATAAAATTCAGCTTTTTTCATTTTTTACTAAAAAAAATTGTAGTTACTGCAATAATTAAGAAACAATTTTAGTTAGGTACTAAGATAAAAACACAGTACTATTTACATATACACATTTATTTTTAAATGATTTGGCTTAAAGAACAAAGTAATTACTACAAAATAATATAGCATAAGTTTGTGTAGATATAACTATTATTGCCTAGTATCAGTAGTTACCGCCAAATTGCTTAGTACAGTAAAACCTCGATACAATGGACTAATTGGGGGAACGGAATGTTCATTAAAGCCGAAAGTCCGTTATATAAAAATAGGTATAAAATCAATCAATTTTTTTTTAACCCGTGTTGAGCTGGCCCCCTCCCCCCCCCCCACTTGAAAAAATTAAAAAACAAATACCCCTGATTTATGAGCTCTCATATTCCGCAAACTAAAAATTTTGAGCTCGTTCCACTGAGCAGGAATTTAATACCATAGTGGGGGGGGGGCTGAGTCAGCCCCCCCACTACTTAAAAATAGGAATATTGAATCGGTTTTTGCGGCAGAATTACGAGCTATTTATGAGCTCTTGAAATTATATAGTTTCGATTTTTGAGCTCATCCCCTTCACCCCCAAACAACCCTTTAATTTAATTGATTTAACTTAAGAGAAAGATGCTGAGAAAACTTAAAATATATCGTATTGCGGATATAATTCCTATAGCTTATATACTCTAGGAATAAACTATTAAATCAAGGGCATTTCGATTATTGAGCTACAACCCCTTCGCAAGAAAACCACCCTATCTTCCCGGCTTAAGAGAAAGTTGTACTTAAAATGCGTTAAACTAATTATTTGGCGACTACATATCATTTAATAATTTATAAGCTTCCAAATTACGCGCATTTAGATCAGTAAATTGCAATTTATTTTGTATAGTGCAGTCACTGAAGGTAAAAATCAACGATTACCTTCAATTTCGGTGAACCTTCATCGATTTTTACGAAAATTGGTCAGTGGTTAGAGGATACGTCAAGAAACAAAGGTGACATGGTACCACCTTGCGCCTTTACCCTGAGGGTGGATACCGCCCCTTCTCGGGGGTGAAAATTATTTTATAAAAAATAACTGCACAAATCAATAAAAGAACAAATTAAAAGCAAAATTTATTATACAAAGTTAATAAAATAAGTCAATACTTTTAAAGTTATTAAAGATCAAAGATTTTAATTATTTGTGAAAAAAATGCATGTTTTGAAGAGGTTTTTTGTAAATCACTGAAAAACTGTAAGTTTTTACAAAAAAGTTAATAGTAGTTTAATTCGTATAGCTTATATTCTAAGAATAAACTCTAAAATCACGCGCCTTTCGATTATTGAACTACAACCCCTTCGCAAGAAAACCATCCCTTATTCCCGGCTTAAGAGAGGGTTGTACTTAAAATAATTTAAATTAATTATTTGTCGACTATATATTGTTTAATAATTTATGAGCTCGCAAAATATACGCATCTCAATTATTGAATTGCCATTTTCTTTCTATAGTGCAGTCACTGAAGGTAAAAATCAACTATGACCTTCGATTTCGGTAAATCTCCATTCATTTTCACGAAAATTGGTGAGCGGATTTTG